>NC_142814.1:0-115763 GCF_049724085.1 Artemia sp. Qi Xiang Cuo
CAGGCCTGAGTCTCTCAAACCCCATAAAGCTCTTTTAAAAGATACAAAAACTACTTATTTAACACAAAAATTTCGTTTTTAATGACCACCAAGTAAAGAAAAAACACACGGAATCAGGCAACTGAGTCTCTCAAATCCCCGTAAAGCTCTTTTAAAAGATACAAAAACTACTTATTTAACACAAAAATTTCGTTTTTAATGACCAAAAGGAAAGAAAAACACACGGAATCAGGCAACTGAGTCTCTCAAACCCTGTAAAGCTCTTTTAATAGATACAAAAACTACTTATTTAACAAAAAAATTTCATTTTTAATGACCACCAAGTAAAGAAAAACCACACGGAATCAGGCAACTGAGTCTCTCAATCCCCTTAAAGCTCTTTTAAAATATACAAAAACTACTTATTTAACAAAAAAATTTATTTTTTAATTACCACCAAGTAAAGAAAAACCACACGGAATCAGGCAACTGAGTCTCTCAAACCCCTTAAAGCTCTTTTAAAAGATACAAAAACTTCTTATTTAAAACAAAAATTTGGTTTTTTATTACCATCAAGTAAAGAAAAATCACCAGGAATCAGGCAACTGAGTTTCTCAACCTCCTTAAAGCTCTTTTAAAAGATAAAAAAAACTACTTATTTAACATAAAAATTTCGTTTTTTAATGACCATCAAGTAAAGAAAAATCACACGGAATTAGGCAACTGAGTCTCTCAAACCCTGTAAATCTATATTAAAATATACAAAAACAAATGATTTAACAAAAAAATTTATTTTTAAAATAACAACACTAAAAGTAACACCACATTTACTCAGTAAACTGATTCTAACCAGAACAGTAATGATATTTTAAAATTTACAAAAACTAATTAGTTAAAAACAAAATTTCTTTTTTAATGTCCACAAAGTAAAGGAAAACAACACGGAACCAGTCAACTGAGTCTCTCATACCCCTTAAAGCTCTTTTAAAAGATACATAAACTACTTATTTAACACAGAAATTTCATTTTTAATGAGCACCAAGTAAAGAAAAACCACACGGAATCAGGCAAATAAGTCTCTCAAACCCCGTAAATCTCTTTTAAAAGATACAAAAACTACTTATTTAACACAAAAATTTCATTTTTAATGGGACACCATGTAAAGAAAAACCACAAGGAATCAGACAACTGAGTCTCTCAAACCCCGTAAAGCTCTTTTAAAAGATACAAAAACTACTTATTTAAAAAAAAAATTTGGTTTTTTATGTCCACCAAGTAAAGAAAAACCACAAGGAATAAGGCAACTGAGTTTCTCAAACCCCGAAAAGCTATTTTAAAATATAAAAAAACTAATTATTTAACACATAATTTTCTATTTTAATTAACACCACCAGAACAAAAAAAACAAGGACTTAGGAAACTGAGTCTATCAAACACATTAAAGCTCTTTTAAAATATACAAAAAACTACTTATTTAAAACAAAATTTTCGTTTTTAATGACCACCAAGTGAAGAAAAACCACATGGAATCAGGCAACTGAGTCTCTCAAACCCCTGACAGCTCTTTTAAAAGATACAAAAACTACTTATTTAACACAAAAATTTCGTTTTGAATGACCACCAAGTAAAGAAAAACCACACGGAATTAGGCAACTGAGTCTCTCAAACCCTGTAAAGCTCTTTTAAAAGATACAACAAATGACCACCTAGTAAAGAAAAACTACACAGAATCAGGCACCTGAGTCTCTCAAACCCCTTAAAGCTCTTTTAAAAGATACAAAAACTACTTATATAACACAAAAAATTAATTTTTAATGACCACCAAGTAAAGAAAAACCACACGGAATCCGGTAACTGAGTCTCTCAAATCCCATAAAGCTCTTTTAAAAGATACAAAAACTACTTATCTAACACACACATTTCGATTTTAATGACCACCAACTAAACACAAACCACAAGTAATCAGGCAACTGAGTCTCTCAAAACACTAACAGAAATTATAATATAAAAAAAACAAACAAAAAAAAAAAAAAAATTACGTTTTTATTGACAACCAAGACAAGAAAAACTACTCGGAATCCGGCAACTGAGTCTCTCAATCCCCGTAAAGCTCTTTTAAAACTGTGACAAGCTAAACCACGACAAAGCACTACTCTCGTGGAACTCAATCCCCATTTAACTCAACCCCCCTGCAACTGAACCCTCTTGTAACTGAACCCCTGTATAACCGAAACCCCCGTGTAACTGTACCTCCTTTAACTGAACTCTCATGCAACTCAACCCTCCATGCAACCCATCTCCCTCAAAACACTTTTCAGTAATTTTCTCGTTAAATTGACAATACGCTCCAAAACATCACTTGTGTATTATACAGTACATAATCATGGCATCTCCTCCAATTCAGAAATCCCATTACCCCTTTTTTGCAAAGGTTAATCAAACATCTTCGACTGTAAAAGCATTAAAAAAATTTCCACTCACTAATTACCCCTTTTTGCAAATGCTAAACAAGAAAAAAAAACTGTCTGATTTTCATAAACTTGTCCGTTAAAACTGGAAAAAAGACACAGGGGTTTTATAATACAGGTTTAATTAATTGCGTAAATCTCTTGGCAAAGAGTGTAATGACCAGTAGAATAGAATATTTATCAGAAAAACCTGTTTGGTTATAGCTTCAAGCAAATAGCATGGTAATTCCTATACGTCTCGTAGAAGTATTTTCTATACGTCTGGGAGAATCCAGACGAGACATACTACTCAGCTCTGGTTGTTATGAATGTTTCATGGAGGCACCTAATTTCGGTGGTTTCAGAGAGGTTAGACATCTGTCAATAACATTGAGTCGATATTGTTTTGCGTTTTATACAAAATTTATAGAGAAATTTATGATGACAATACTCCAACTGATCATGTAGGGAAGGGCTTTGATATTTCAAGAATGGCGATTTCAGCGTTGGAAATACGCCTTACTTTGGATAGCAAATAGAAATTAAAAAACTAAGAATTGGAGTCATAACCCGAGGAAGATCCGAGTCAAACGCAAGAGGAGCTTGGAGAATTATTGGGAGTTAAGCAACAAGCCATTTTCGTACGATTAAAATCTATGGGAATGATTCACAAGCAAGGCAATTGGTTGCCTCATGAATTGAAACAGAGAGATGTTGAAAGGCGATTTTTCACTTGCGAGCAGTTGATTCAAAGGCAACAAAGAGAATTTTTTTTTTTTACATCGGATTGTGACTGAGGCTGAGGAATGGATAATCTACATTAACCTCAAGACAAAAATACTACGCTATGCCGTTCATGGGTTGCCATCGACCGCAACATCAGCACCAAAGGCGAATATTCATTGTTTGAGGGTCTTGCTATTTATTTGGTTGGACGAAAAGGGTGTTAAGCATCTATTACCCTGCGACTCCATTATGGGCCATCGGTAGAGGCTACAATTGATTCATTTGAGCTCTGCATTGCGGGCAAAATGGCCAGAGTACGAGCAAATAATTTTAAAAGGGATATTCTGTCCCCTCCCAACCTTAGTGACGCCATTGCCCCCGAAAATACCCCTAGAACTAACTATTGCCAATAACTAGACTTTGACAATATGATGCTACTTTACAATGTAAATAAACTTTTTAATTATAAAAACATAAGCTATTTGTAATTGAACTTGACATTAAATTAAATTTACTATTTAATTAATTTTACTAAATCAATTGAATTTGAAAATAGGGGAAAATATAGTAAAACTGGTGTTTTTAAGGTCCAGTGAACAACTCCAAAAAAAAATAGCGAATATTTCGGCTAGACCACCGCTAGCAAGCCCCAGCGCAAAAAAAAATAATTTTGTAACAGCGCTGTTGAGTGATGCTGAGTGTTGATGATGTACATTACTTTGTTTTTCTTCTCCTTTTGTAGACTTTCTCAAGAACTGCAGTGGATTGAGTTTCTTGGTCGCTGGGGTAATTCAAAAGATGGCTGTGGCGTCGAATTTGTCAGTGGCGAATGCATTCTTGGAGGCGGTCCAAGAGGACATGAAAAACCAAATGACTTTCCGACCATAACTGCTTCAACACAGAAGTTTAGTTCAGTTTCTAGAAGGCTTCTTTGATGTTTTTTCTCACAATTATAAAATTTTTTGGTTTGATTACAGTCTGCACTTTCGTTTTTTTCGAAGTTCAGTCAAGAAAGTAGCATGTATTGACTAAGGCACTACGTACAGGTGTGGCAGCTTGCGACGTTTCTAAGCCAAATAAAAGTTTTATCAAGAAGTGGAGGTTTTATTGGTCCCTAGGTTTTTTCAAAAGTGAGAAAGTAGGCAGCTAATGGAGAAAGAGACCGCTGAAAGCAGTGTAAAAAAAAGGTGAAAAAAAAGGTGATGCAAGACCTAGAAGCAAGCCCATGGCTGTTACAGCTGTCTTAAATATAAATTGCTGTCCGTCGTATGAGAGGAAGGTTTCTGATTCATTCAAGGTCAATTTTGAAACTTATATATTTACAAGAACCAGCTTTTAGTTATCACTTGTATAAAACGTAAAGAGGCCAATCATAGTAAATCTGCATCAACCAATGTATGTAGAAGCCTAAAGCTGTAAGTTGAGGCCTAGTTGTTCAGTGTTAAATTACTATGTTTGAAGATCACTAGGTCAGATAAATAGCCTATAATTTTCTTTCTATCAGCGGTTTTTGGCAGATGAAGCGCATTTTTATTTATAGTAGACAATTCGAATGACATTACCGCTAGTTAGTCAATGACCGGTGATATAATAAATTCTAACCTAGGCTAACCAAAATACCAACTAGATACTTAAATAAAATATAGCTACAATTATTTTCATACCGAGCCAAAGCTAATTGTCTGGTATAAAGAAGTTTCTTGACCAGTTTTTTGTCTCATGTTTGCGTTATTAGTGATACAGCTTCTCGAGTGTGTATTATATAATACACAAGTATCATTTAATCACATGTGAGTCGTATTAGTGTTTTCGTTTTTTACATCTTCCAAAACGCGTAAAAACTTATTTGAAACGGAATACTGAAAGTTGTATGACTTCAAAAAATGTGCATAATTCTATGGTCAAAGGTAAGGCCATATTTAGGGGGGGGGGTCGACACCCTAAAAATTTTGTACGACTCGTAAATACGTTAATGAAATGTCAATAAACAAATTATCATATCTCTTTTAAAGTTATTTTGTAATCCTTCCACCGAACAAAAATTCTGACTACCGCCATAACCACCAGGTCATAGGTTTTTTGGCACTTTTTTCAAAAGTTCATGGTGATAACACTGATTTCAACTGGCAATAATAACAGCCAGAGCCTCGTTTTATTTACCTTGTTAGTTAACTAATGAGTGGATTTCGCCGTATTTTTTTGTAATTTATAATTCTAAGTTAATTCGAGCAGGGGAAGGGGTGCCAGCCCAGGGGGGACACCATATATGGGCATTGACCTACTGACGTGGGTGACGTAATACGCTCATTGAATACAACCGGGACAAGATCATTGACCTTCAATGAGCTAGAATACGAGACGAACAAGACCACACGGACATTGAATACGACCGGGACATGTGACATCATCAGAATTTTCTGAGAATTTCAGCATTGAATTTACGCAACTGTTATATCACAATTCAACCTTGAGACTATGTTTATATTGATCGTGCTTCGAGGTTACGATAACAGTTCGTTTCCAAGCATTATGGAGCAAACATCAAATAGAATGGATGATTTAGAGGTTATTGTACCGCAAATTTATAACGTAAGTTCGGTTCATAAATAATTAATTGAGATATTTACATGGTAAATTTTTACCAAATAATATTATTGACTTAAGGGGTAGATAGCACTCGATGCCTTTTTTTATGCTCTTTCCGAATGTAATATTCTTTTTTGTCGGAAATGATTTTAGCCCCCCCACCCTAATATATTCCAATTCAGGGTATATATTTGCATATTAGTGGGATGTATTTGCATGAAGTCTATTTTAAGTGTAACCTAGCTAGCCTATAGGCTAGCTTATTTTTTGTCTCAGAAAACATTTAGGAATAAGATTTTCAATTCTGTAAGATTCTAAAAAATTAAGTTGAATGATAATAATAGCGCGTTTTTTTGTCTAGACTAATAAAATAAAAGAAATCATAGGTCAACTGCTCCCCATAAACTAGACGTAAGTAGCGACGAAGACCCCACTACCTTTCCATCATAAACAATAAGTAGAAACAACGGGGAAATTTTTTATACGAGTTGTATTAATATAGAAAATGGAGAGGGGCTGTGTAAAGGGGGATGGGGGGGGGGGGGGTTGTATAAGTATTGGCAACTTTTAGCTACTTTCAATGATAAACTCCCCCCCCCCCCCCCCCCCCCCAAAAAAAAAAGTTGTAAAAATGTTTTTTAAAGAAAACTATAATTTAATTTCTTCCTAAGGATAATTTGGATGTCCCTCCAGCCGCCAAAAGTGCTCAAGTCGACAACCAATTACGTCCTACAATAATTCACTACATTGGCTCTTCGAGATCCTATACATAAGGAGAGAACACGAGGACCCATGTGCAAGAAGGCGAAATGGCTAAGGGCATGACGATTTCGCAAAAACCAAATGTAAGTTTTAAATTTATTGATATTTTCACTAATGATTTTTTCTCCCAAAAGGAAATACATTTTGCATGGTTCATACACATTTCCTTATTCTATATCCTATTTTAGGGCAAGTTTTGTGACCGTTTAAATCAGTGAATGTGATATTTTAATAATAAGATGAGAGACGATAATTAAACAGTCCGTCTCTATCTCAGAGCTGACTTGGCCTAATGCCTGCATCCTTAACCGTAATCAAGTGCGTGTATTGCGATAAGTTTTAAAAATTTATTAAAAGAAAACATATGATGTGTGAATTTTATTGACATTGGGAAAAAATAAATGTAATTTAAAACAACTTTAAAAAGTCCGTATTTCAATTTTGTTGAAGACTTACAAATATTTTCATCATTTTTGGTCTTTCAGGTAATTAGGTCTCTTAGAAAAATGTTTCAATTCTGATGCAGATATGCCTGTTATACTAATTTACATTTTGAGATGGTAATTAAACAGTCTGTCTTTATCTCAGAACTGTCATGGTCTGATGTCTGCATCCTTAAACGTAAACAAGTGTGTGTAGAATGATTAGTTTACAGTCCCTAGTTTCAAATGTTTATTAAAAAAAAACATATGATGCATGAATTTAATTGACACAGGGAGAAAATAAAATGTAATTTATAATTGACGTTAAAAAGTCAGTACTTCAATTTTGTTTGAGACTTATAAATATTTTCATCATTTTTTAACGTTCAGGTAATTAAGTTTCTTAAAAAACTGTTTTCGTTCTGATGCAGAAAAGGTACTCTTCGAGTAAGGTTTCATATTCTTGGAAACCTCGAAATATATGCACTTTCATTTTATCGCTATAATGAAAATAGGAAGACGCCCCTATGCAATAGTTGGAAAGAACGTGGGCTTAATTTAAGCATTTTGATTGGGGGGGGCATTTTTATAGCATGGAATTGAAATACCTCTTTTACTCTTTTCATTTACCCATTCAACCTTGAGATAGTAAACAAATTAGGTAATCGAATCTGAAGGCTATCAATATAGGCTCATTAAGCTATCGCTTTGCAAATACATTAGTAGCTGTGATTGAAAGGCCATGTTACCTCTCATAGCCGTCAATGTGTCAACAAAGGACTATTGACTCCTTTACTTTTAATCCAATTTCGACCTTCTTAAAAAATAGGGTGGCTTGTACACATTGAAAATATGTTTCTATTTTCTTTATAGATTAGAACAGATTCATCACAACCCTCCCCCCCCCCTCACCTGGAGAAACAAGTCAAGAATCATATGATCGCATTGATGAAATGTTTTAATTGAAGCGCCATTGCAATTTCGTGACGCTGTTGAAACGCCATCGCATATCAATGAACAACGGTACGGTAATTTTTTTACGGTAGTGTTGTGGTAGTCATAATTTAGATGGTACACCTCCTAACATTATTAACGGCAGGGAATGGACGGATACTATAGTAGAAGAATATTTCAGTGTTGATAATAATTCTTTAGATGCAGACAATAGCACAGTTGATCAAAGCAATGAAGTTAGCTTAGATCAAGATTTGCTAGAGAGTGATCTACCATGTTTGAGCCCAAATACCATGCGAATTTTAGACAATTTTACTTGTGAGTTAAATGAGAATCTTTCCCCCTAGATTTAATGAATATAGGCCCTGTTCAATCGAATTCAATTGAATAAGAAAATGAATTCGCTTTGACGGATTTGCATAGCCCTAACGCACTAGAGGATATGTTAAGCGAACTGGGGGGATTTAACTCCACACACGAGTCCAATTGTTGAACAAAGCGGGGGAGGTGGTTTAGGTGATGATATGCAATTCCCACCACTACCGGAATTTCAGCCAAACAAATTCAATTCTGAATACAATAGACGTATTCAATGCGAATTTTGGCGATCCGTTTAATACACTGATGGCAGGGAACATAATCAGCGACCCTATAGATATTATTCATGAATATGCAGAGAATATTCGTGCACTTCTTGAACATCGAATTCAACTTTGGGGAGGCCCAGACAGAATTAAGGCCTCAATTGTTTTTAAAATATTTTATTTGAATGAAAATCATGGTGAGGTCTATGATCACTATTTTCACACTGAAATGATGGTGTTTCACCCTCATTTGGAGAATTACATGAACGTCTTTATTCTATGGGTCGACAATGCTGTCTCTCTTCTCAAAAATTATAATGAGAATGGTAGTGGTTCAGTAGTTTTATTTGTTGAAAATTTAAGTGTAAATATATGTAAATTTAAAAAGATTTTATTTTAAGAGGAGGGCATACGGACAGGGCTATTAAATTAAAATATAATCCTGATTTAGAAGGATGCCAGGGCGTTCAACGAATCTGTTTTGAAACAGGCCAAAAGTGTTTCATGTACGCATTTCTCATATCGGCTTTCCGACCTCTGAAAGATGAAGCTACAAAAAAATTTGGACTACTGGACCGTGCAAGGAAAACAAGGGTCTGATTTTCCCCCAGTAGATTTCTCTTGTTTAACAGAAAAATTTCCTGTAACACTCAGGGGAATAGATATTTTTGAACGGGCCAATGGGCATTTAAATATTGGTGTTACTGTACGAAATGCAACAATACGAAAGGGAATTTCAAGAGGGTGTGCGTTCTCATGAAAAGGGGGTAATATTTCCAGTAAGAGCGCTATCTATTAAATATGTGAAACACTGGGTTTGGCTGTTGTACACACTGCCTTGTGAACCTAATTCAATCGGCCATTTCAACCCATTTACTGACATTAGTAGAGTTCTGGGAGGGGGTAAGGATCTAGGGGTAGTTACTATTGCCCAATGTGTTTGTTCGAATTTCGTAGCGAATTAAATCTACAAAATCACATGAAACACTGCAAAGGACACGGCTATCAATCTCTGGAGACAGTTGGTGGTGATCAGGCAATTTTACGATTTAGAAATTTCCTGAATACATTTATGCAAAGTTATAAAATAAGTTTGGATTGCGAATCCAAGCTCACAGATGTATACGACCCACAATTTTCAAATCGTATCAAAGAACATCAAGCTATTGCAGTTTCCTATGTCCATGTGCAGAGAGACTGCAGTAACACTACGTGTCTCATAGAAATAGTTGAGATATTCGACGAGGAAGATTGCTTGATCAAAGCATTGACTGAATTAAATGTCACCGCGAATGGGGCTATTTCCTATTTGAGACACACAAACTATCCAATGATACCATCAGCAGAAGATAGCCTAGCCGTTAAAAATAAAAAAATATGTTGGATATGTAAGGGGGAATTTGAAGAGCGGACTAAGGGGAAAGGGACTAGGGGAAAAAGACTAAGGGGGGAAGGGAAGTCTGAGATCATGATCACTTGTGGCAGGAAATATCCTCAGTGGGTAGTAATTTTCGTGGCGTAGAACATCAATAATGCAATGTGAATGTAAGCCAGAAGTTTTTTATACCAATTTTCATTTACAATTCAAATTACGATTTGAAATTTAATTTACCGGATTTGGCACGTATGCACAGGGAGGGAGGGGGTGCAGATAGCCCATGGGTAAATAACTCATTTACCTAAAATATTATACCCAAATCGGCTGAGAAGTTGATGGTTCTAGAATTCAAATGCAAAAAAGTGGATAATGGGAATACGTGCCTGAATAAAATCCGTTTTTTAGATTCATTTAGTTTTTTCCCTAAAGCTCTCAGTCAACTAATTCAAGTGCAGAAAAGTGACAATTTTTGTAGTTTCCCTCTGCTCAAACAGCACTTTCCAGGCAATGAAATGTATGACTTACTGACTTGTAAAGGCGTATATGCGGATGACTAATACAACTCTGGCACAAGGTTAAGTGAGAAGAAACCCCCCCACCATTGAAGCATTCTATAATTCACTTACCGATAGTGAATGCACTTTCGAGGACTATGAATTTGCAAAAAGGGTATGGACTAAGGGTGGCTGTAAAAACGGTTGGGATTATTGTAGAATGTACTTGGCAAGCAATGTGTTAAGTCTTTTAGATATTGTCTGCAAGAACACAGACCAAATTTATTTGGGATTCGGGCTAGACATTGGCTATTGTTTTTCAACTTCGCACCTCGTGATGGACTTAATTCTAAAAATTCAGTAGGGTGGAAATAGGTTTGATCACTCATGTGGATCAACACTTATTTATTAAAAGATCTATGAGGGGGGATATTTTTTCACAGGGATCGAGTCTTAACAACTGATCCAAGTGGACAGAACTCTGTTGATGGTGTAAAGCCAATGCTGTTTTTCTTGACATGAACTCACTCTACCCCTTGGCGATGTCTCACTATAGTTTACCATGTGGCAATTACAAATGACTTGAAAATTCTTTTGCCATAGATTTCCCAGACATTCACACTGTCGACGAAAATGGTCCCCAAGGATGGTTTCTTGAAATTGACGGTCACATACCATTGGAAATCTATGACACTGTAAAAGACCTTGTTTTTCAGTGTGTGAATAGACCGGTGACCAGGGAGACTATCAACCCATGAAATTGATCTTTCGCCTATGATATGGGCTCACATTAGATCCCTTCCTAGCAAAAAATGAGCAAAATATCGGAGCCGAAAGAAAATAATGTTGTTCACCACGTCCTAATGTGAAGGATGGTGACCAACTGTCTCAGGGTTACAGAGATACAGTGAGTCCTACAGTTTCATTAGTAGCTTCAAATGAAAATGTTTTTTGGCTCGTTTGTCAGTAAACGTTCAATGTCATAGAGTATGGTTCAAAAACAAATTTATACGCTCCCTTTCATTTTAGCTTTGCAGAAAATGAGTGAAAGCGTACAAAACAGATCTCGTTGCGAGGCTGTAACCTGCCCCAAAGAATATGCACGAATTGTCGCTGATCCTAACTTTACAACATTCACGGTCAGAGACTTGAATATGGTTCTGCTACACAGAAAAAAGAGAAATGTTGTTCTGAATAAGAATATCGCGGGCGGGGGGAGTTCAGTAATTGAAAGTTTAAAGACACCTCGGTTTCCCTTATTGTACAATGTGTGTGAGGCAAAATAGCCCTGGGAAGGGAAGGTGAAAGCGTACTATGGGGACATAGATTCTCTATTGTTAAAATTTAAAACCGAGAATTTATTTGAATATTTTGAAAATGGTGTGCACATTGGCCCGCGGATAGAATTCACAAATTAGAATGAGAGCATCTATCCCGAGTTGGTGAAACACCAGGCCCCCAATAAAATATTAATTTTAAAATCTGAGACGGGGAGCGATTTAATATCCAATGGGGTGTTCCCCAGTCCAAAAGTATACTGTGTGGAAACACACGATAAACATGTAAGACAAGCGTGCAATGGAGTGCCTACATATTTTGTAAAAAATAATTTCAACATGAGTGTCTACAGAAACTGTGTGAGAATGTCTAGTGCCAAGAGCAAAAGTTCTGGCAATTCGCTCTCTAGAATAAAAGAACTCTACTGTTGGTGGAAAAAAGTGCCATGTCTTGCATATCCGACAAGTTCTATGTACTCGAGGATAGTGTAAGAGTACTCCCCTAGGGCACTATCGAATTTCAGATCGAGTTGAATGTATGGACTATCGAAAACAAGTCGGTCTGGATAAATTAACTTAAATTCAAAAATAGTACTTAATGGAGGGGGAACAATTTCTCAATATAATCGTGATTCCATTGTCATCATCGTCATCATTTAACTTTTACTGCAGTTGCTATTGTACACAGAGTTTGTTTCCTGCCGCAGTGGCCCGCGCTTTCCAGCCCCCGAGGGGTGGGGGGTTCTGCCCACGATCGGCCTTCGGCCCCGGGGGGTCGGGTGGAGGGCCGCCCGCGGTTGGTCTTTGCCCCTGGGGGAGGGGGGATTCTCATCTTTTAAATTTTGTAAATAGTGTTATAAATTATAACATGTATGTTGTAAGTTATATTTTAGTCAACAAATATGTTCAACTGTGCTGCTGTTGCTATTCTTGTTGTATTTTAACTTGTTTTTTATGGTTGCCAATAAATGAAAAATATTAAATTGTTGTTCTTTTATTGCTGTTGTTGTTGTACAAAAAGTGCTGTTAATAAAATAAAAAATATGTTTTTGTCGTTCTTGTAGCTATTGAATAACGTACTAGGTAGATCTAAGGGAAAATTATTATTTATACATTAGAAAGGTATGGTTTATAGTTAGTTGTAGTCCAACTGCTGTCAACAGCCTTAAGTATCAATTTAAAACACCATTCAGATCGTTACTCCGTGGTCCGTCAATGTCTGGAAAAACAACACTTTAGCTAAAATAATTAAAAAATGTAATAAAATGTTTTTGGAAAAACCAATGATAATTTACTATTGCTCTAGTACTTTGCAAGAGTCCTATGACCAAATAAAAGCTATTGCCACTGCTTCCTCCATGCCAATACAATTCGTACGAGAACTTGATGTTTTCAATAGTATTGAGCCAAACTCATGGCTGATTATTGATGATTTAGCTGAATCCATTGAACAGTTCTCACAGGAAATGCTACAACTGTATACTGTTCACTCTCATCACAAAAATATTTCCGTAACCCTAGTTCTAAACAATCTGTTTCATCAGAGCAAGTGTATGAGGACCCTTGCTTTGAACTGCACCATCTATATCATCTACGGAGTTGTTCGGGATTCAAGTTCTCTAATAACTCTCAATAAACAAATATATCCCGGTGCCCCCAAATTTCTACTTTCAGCGTACAGTCAGGTGACAAATAAGCCCTACGGGTACATTTTTTAGATCTTAATCAGAATACACCCGAGGATATGCGTGTAGTCAATAATATTTTCGACAAAGAAATTACTGTATATCTTCCGGTGAACAGTAGAAAGGGCTATTAGTTTACGTTATGACACTAAAAAAACTAAACGAGAATAAACACTTATTTTCCATTTTAGGCACTTCAAAACCACCCCTCAGGAGAGCCATATTCAAACATGGTGTTGACAAAGAATTTATTAATCTAATATCTGAACTTTATTTATATTTAACTGAGGGCAATGTACACTTGCCGGAAGGTTATAGACAATAGACAAAGCAACATCGTTCCACTGTACGTGCCTTGGCTTGTAAAAACCAAGGAAAAGATTTTAAAAGGAAACGTCTGCTTTAAAGGGGCGGTAGCTTTCTTACACTTTTACTACCAATAATCAAAGGACTTGTAAACAGTTTTTTCTAGATGGCTAAACCCTATAAATTGACTCCAATACAACATGTCCTTTCACCAGTTGAACACTTTGAGGACAATCTAAGCAAATTCATTTATAATGAAAATATTGCCAATGATAAAAAGCTAGTTTTACTTCAAGATGCACTGCGTCGTGTGGACAAACATAGACCGTATCGTGAGAGATCTGCCACTGTTAATGGCCCTGATCCCCTCCACTACCCCCCCCCCCCTCTCCCAACAGGAAACATCTCCTCAAGATTCTGCAGTAACAACAACAGCACAGTCAAAGGAGTAGGAATTGAATTCTATCGTGACATCAATTTGAAACCTATTACCACACACATATCGGGAAGAGAGTAAAAGAGTATTAACATATCTCATGTTGGAAAGTGGTGGTGATGATTATCAATTTCAAGTCGATAGCACGAGAAACGAATTATAATTTAGGGAAAAAGTTTTAATCTACTCGATTCAATTTGTGATATGGTTACAAATCGTAAAGGACTTTTGTCATTTGACAATAATCTATACAGCTTTCTAAATACATCAAACTTCCCCAACAGTCTTATTGGCAATAAGCAAATTCAAAAGAAATTAAGGGAATATAGTAGAGGTGTTAGCCCTCTAACAACGCCATATAAAAAAGAAGAAGAAAAAGAAGATTTTAAATCGATCTTGGAAAATAATAGCACTCCTAGGAGCAGCAGCAGCAATGATTTGACAACAGCGACGATGATGGCCAGACAAAAAAGAAGACGTATTGATATCAAATCACCGTCAGAAGCACCACCCTCCAGTGTGCAAAAAGGTAGTGGACATTACACTACGTGTTTGCGTTCAAAATGGATGAAGTTTTAAAACATGTATATGAAAATATTGGTGAAGTGGGAAGTCTAAGTTCCCCTACAACACTTTCTAAAGTTGCCTCTGATGTCGGTGGCAACAGCAGCAACAGCACTTTAAAAAATGCAAATGAGTATCTAGAAAATGAACCGAGTTACGCTCTGCATCGGAATCGTAGGCTTCGTGGCCAAAGATATCGACAAACTAAATCCTTTTTCCCACTGCATATAATGCAAACAGATCTTTTAACTCTAGATGTGACTCAAAGAAGTCACAATACACCCGATAAATATATTCTAGTGGCAATCAGAGTCTTTAGTCGCTATACATATGTCATTCCGTTGCGAACAAAGAGAGGTGTTGAAGTTGCTCAAGGTTTAGAAAGTATTCTTGAACAAGATAACTATAGAAAAATTCAAAGTGACCGCGGTAGAGAATTTGTTAATCCACATGTGCAGAATGTCCTATTGAAATATAATACAAAGCTCTATTATAGTCACAGAATGATAAAGGCTGCATTGGCTGAAGAATTGATAAGAGCGATTCGTCTATTAATTTCGAGATATTGTACACTGAAAAATACTGCTGCTTTTATTAATGATTTAGATAAAGTCATGCAAATATATAACCAATGACCTCATCGATTACTGTCCAGTGTAAGCCCTCAGGAAGTTTATTGCTGTGAAAATTGTTTTGACACTTTTCTTAATCAATATTCCAGTGAAAAAAATGTGAAGAAAAAATTCAATGTTGGCGATACTGTTCGAATTAATAGAACCACCAATATTTTTGAAAAGCTGAATTATTTATGGAGCACTGAACTTTTTAAAGTGTCCAAAATCCTTGACACCGAACCCACGACATATCGTCTGCGAGACACATAGATGATGAGATCCTCGGTGGTTTTATGATTATGAACTACAAAAAGTTAGAAACAGTAGTGAAAATTATCAAATTGAAAAGTTATTAGAGTCGTACTCACAGGGGCAAAGGACAGTGGCTTATTCGTTGGCTAGGATACGACTCTGATTTTGGTTCTTGGGTTGCAGTTGAAGATATTAACAATGCCCAATCATTTCTATGTAACATTCATTTCTAGTGTCTCCGACCCTCTCTACAAAGATTTGAATGAGAAATGTGATTTTTGGAACGAGACTCTTTATCACCATCAAATTTAACAGCGCGTACCAAGTGGCTCTTGTTGACGGTATTCTCAAGAATGCCTATGTTATCTTGAGAACAGATTGCAAATATGATACAAGAACAAGAGCCCATGATTGGCCACCAGCCGTTAGCGAACAGCATAAAATCCAAATGATCAATTGGTTGGATTATCCATATGTTGAATTACCATACGAGGAACTTAGTTCTATGAATGATTTTCGCTGTTCTATCAATAAAAGAATTTCCGCTCGTAAAAAAGAAGGATTTCATATCAACTATTCAAAGGAAGAGGGCAAGATCTACATTAGTTCACCCAGTGCCAGTGAAAAGTTTATTCTCAATAATAATCTAAAAGATGTTCTTGGCTTTAAACTTAATATAATCAATGGTAAAAGTGCCGGAAACTCTATTGTTATTTTTGCTGACTACCCGCCTGCTTTCTCCACGGACACTTGTATATTACTTTATGCTTCATTTGTTGAAACATCCTAGAGTTGGCAATAGCAATGTTCCCCTCCTAAGAAGTCTTGAACGAAAAACCAATCCAGATCATATTCATCATTACAAATAAAGCATCTTCGGTATATCCCCGTAAACACTTCCTATTCGGAACTCAGTCAGTTAACACTAAGAACTTAATTAGGTGTACATCTAGCAATATCAAAAGGTTTGGCTGTGATTACATGAAATTTTCGACCCATTGGTGTTGGTGTTCAAAAATAAAATGTCTAATAGAAAAGTGGTATTCATTTACCCTGATATTGACTGCTATGTTAATATTCTTGGCCCAAGACAACTGGGAGATGGAATGGACTATTACGAAGGTCGTTCATCAATGTCTGGCTATGGTCTTGGCAGCTGGTTTGCTAATCTATTTCGTTTTGCACTATCTCTGGCTAAAAAAATACATTGTACCAGCTGCGACAGATTTTGCATCCTCTAAACTATACGATTGAAGCTCTGGCAAGGATTTAAAAAAAGTGCTTCGGACAATCTTAGGTCGAGTGCACGAACCCTTGGCGAACAATTGAAATCTCAACAAAACGGAAAAGGTTTTAAAGGTTGAGAAAAAGTGCATCGATCATCAGACTCTATTCAGATTAGAATTAAAAGACATCACTCCTGTCAAAGAAAAGCAGGACGCAATTAATACGCAAAAAAAACAATAAAAGAAGAAGCCCTAAGGAGAGAATTTTTAGAGCGAAATTAGATTTATTTTCATAGACTGAACAATGAGTCTCTGCTCAATAGACTCAACTTTCACCAGTTGATCCTTTGAGGACAATCTAGGAAAATTCATTAATGATGAAAATATTGCAGATGATAAAAAGCTAGTTTTACTTCAAGATACACTGCGTCGTGTGGAAAAACATAGACCGTATCGTAAGAGACCTGCTACCGTCAATGGCACTGATCCCCTCCCCCATCCCCCAAACAAACACCACTGATCAGTCTTTAGTCAGGTCAGAAACGAAAGACATCACCCCTGTCAAAGAAAAGAAGGAAAAAGACGAAACGTACAGTAAACAGAAGAATAAGAAGCCCCAGGAAGAGAATTGTTAGATCGAAACTGGATTTCTTTTCATAGACTTAACAATGGCATATCTACCGCATAAGGATTCACGACCTTCAATCACATCATCTTTCACTCTATTCAATGCAGAAAATGTTGATGTGAGTGTAAAACATTGATACTATGAACAATTTTATCCACAACAACCGCTCTTCAATAATATCCACTTTCAAATTTATTCCAATGAGGACTACTGTATAGACATGTCTTCGACACTTATAGATTTACATGTGATATTCAAGGAATCTGACAATGGAATGCCAATTCATGCTGATGGAATATCCTTTGAAAATTGCATGTTGCATAGTTTATTTCGACAAATTAGTGTCTTAATAAATAGAACATTGGTAAGCACTAGCAACAATCTCTCAAATTATACAAGCTATATGCAGTTCATGTTGATGACACCCGAGTCATATAAGGAATTGAGAAGCAAATCCTATGGATATGAATATATTACTGATACTGATAGTACAGATGCACTTAAAAATGCTAAAACTAGTGAATTACATCTAGTTAGAAAAATATATCATGAAATATTTAATATACCCCAATGGCTACCACCAAATATTAAAGTGGATATAAAATTGCCGCTGGCACCATCCAATTTCATTTTACTAAAGGAACTTCCTTCTAATCCTGATGTAACTCTCTCCCTCACCTCGGCAATACTACATGTACTAAAGCAGCCGGTTATGAGCTCTGTTGCTTTGGCAGTGGAAAAATTGAGAGCCAGTGGAAATAATATTAAACTACTTGTTCCTCATACAAACGCCAATCAACGTCATATTGCCACAGGCTCCCGAACCTTCACCGACTCATTTCTTATCAATGGCGGAATTCCATCAAAATTAGCATGGGCATTTTTAAAAATCGATAGTGTAATAGGATCGTGGACAGGCTGCCCACATAAATTTGAGATGTTTGGGCTTTCATCTCTTGTATGCAAAGTAAATGGAATCCCACTCTACAATCTATCTTTTGATAAATCCTTTAGGACATTGTATGAGTTGACAATGCAAACCCTAGATCATGATTCACAACTATTTGAAAATGGTATAACTGAAGAAATGTTCACTAAAACACATGGTATCATTGTACTAGACTTGTATGGCACTCAAGATATGAGTATAGTACGAACGGGGAGTGTACGTTTTGAGTGAATATTTGCCAATCCTTTCTCTAAAAGTACCACACTAACCTCGTTAAATCAATTTGAAACCTATTGGGATGTCAACATCGAAGGGAGTGCTCTACATAGACTCTACGGCATGAACACTAGTCAAATGGTCAATTTATTTTCTATAAACGCCTATATGTCCAAATGCAGATCCTATTGTTTACCATCGGACTTCCTTGGAAAAATGCAAAGTGCAAACAATACTCTAATCATTGTTAATAGCATACTGTCGACTGTGAATACCGGCCATTGGCTGTGCATCTTTCAAACAATGAAGACTATTGAATTTGTTGATGCTCTTGGTCTACCCTATACATTCTACACTCCACACATTAACAACTATATTGAAAGCAGTGGGAAAACTATTATTTAAAATCGGAAGAGAGTGCAGGATCTAATGACTAAATGTTGCGGTTTCCATGCGCTACTATATTTCGTCTTCAGATGGCGCGGTTATACATACATGCAGTTTCTCAACATTCACGTAGACTATCCACGTCTGAACGACTTTATGGTGGAAAATATCCTCTCAGACCTGTATAATATTGATTTTAGTGCCCTACGAGTAAAGTGTTTTAAAAATGTATGTAAATTTGTGTAATAATAAAAATAAATGAATATATACAACAACAATGTCTTTATTCTTCCCTTTAGATTTCTTCTTCTTCAGTGTATAGGCAACTGTCGAGAACCACTAATGCTGGTAGATCATTTGAATTCACTGTATATTCATCTTGATTGGCTGCAAAGTCAGGGTCACATTTTCTACAGTACAATGTAACTTCACTCTTATTGTATCTCTTTGTAAAGTCAATGATACTTTTTCCATTCATATTGTGAAATTCACGTGTTTCAATTTGTCTATTTGAAGCAAGATCACCCACAGTGTTTTCAAGTGGTGAATCACATTCGGTAACCACCAAATAAAAATCACTAGGTTTATAGTCATAATAGGCAGTGTTGTCACAACGATGAAGTAGAAACCAAATTGTGTTGTTACCCCAACAGTTGAATTGTAGACCTGATTCTTCCTCGCAAAATAATTTAAAACCACGACGATACCAATTTCGTAGAAATAAACTAAAATCACGTTTAGGGTTCCAATCATACCAGGATAAGTATTCTCCCACTGATCACATTTGTCATGGTGACAATTGGAGCATAGTTGCCCTCTAGAGTGAGAGTCACAAATATTTTCAAGACATGAATTAAAGCCTTTAGCTTGTACTGCATATCCACTATGTATTTTACACGGATTGAATAATTTGCACTTTTCATTATACTCATTAATAATTGCACAATTCTCACATGATGACCAACTGACAAGAGTGTACATGCATAGTGGACATGTATAGAACATTTTTTGGTTTCTGAAATTTTTTGGTTTCCGGTGTCAACTCTCTCACAGCTAAAAATAAACTGATCCACGTTCGATAAATTCAGAGGGGGGATAGGAGAGAGAGAGGAGTAACTCTGTGACGTTACATCACCTGTTTTGAACGGGAGAGTCATCTACATAGAATCTACGGCATTGTATTCAAAAGTATATCCACGGTATAATTCTGCTTTGTTTCAATTAATATGTCAATAAATTGAGTAAAATCATTTGAGTCACACCGTAAAAGCTTCATACAATAGTCCGATGGGGGAGAATCAGTACTCGTTATATTGTCAAGTGTTTCCTGAGAAAGTATCTTCCGTTAAAGGGATGACTCGAGAAAATCTTCACCTAGAATAAAATGAGTTTCCATAATCACAAGATTCGACATAATTTACTCTTTCTCAAATTTATTCATTTTTCAATCCTAACACTCTCACTGCTGACTCTAGACAAACCACGATTCGTTCTACTTCAAGAATATTCGATAACCTAAAAAATCTAACAAAAAGAAAATGAAACATTTTCGATTTCGAAACAATTTTATTGTGTGTGCATAATTACAACAATAGTATATTACACATATACAATTACCGATATAACTTATTGTCCTCTATATATTTCACTATTGCATTTAAAGCACTTTGAAGTCTATTCACATTTGCTATATCAAATTTTGCAGCGAAGCATAATTGGTCCTCAAATTTAAATTTACTCAATGATAAAACGTACCTTGCATATACTTCTTCCCACTCGAGACAAAACCGTGATCTTCTCGTGATTTCTACCGCAATGTTTGGTGCTCTTGTATCATTACTGCTGCTACCAGCTCCATTATCCACTTCTAATAGTTTAAACATTCCATTCATTATTGCAAATATATATCTTGCCGAATAAATAAACAAGTAAAGTCAAACTGTTCTCTTCTTGAATTCTGCTCTCACACTAATATCAACTATACTGAAAATACTTCCTTATATCAGTTTCGCGTGCTAAGACCTTTTGGAGCTATTGTGCAAATCCAATGTTGAAATTCTCAGAAAATTCTGATGATATAACATGTCCCGGTCGTATTCAATGACCGTATGGTCTTGTTCGTCTCGTATTCTAGCTCATTGGAGGTCAATTATCTTGTCCCGGTTGTATTCAATGAGCGTATTGCGTCACCCCCATTAGTAGGTCAATGCCCGTATATGGTGTCCCCCCCTGTGCTGGCACCCCTTCCCCTACTAATTCTTAGTGTAATTCTATGGTAAAATTCTTGGCTCCCGTTCAACTTTTTAATTTAAAGGCATGATAATAACTTATGGTGACCTGATTAGAGCGTTGAGTGAGAAGATGAGTGACTCACACATATAAATGTATTTAGCTTTTTGTCATATAAAAATAATATTTTGTCTTTTATTTAGGTATAATGACACGTTACTTAGTAAGAATTCGGTAAACACGCGAAGAAGTGCTTGCAGAATCTCAAAGATCCTATAGGAAAAACAGGTTTCCATCGCCTTGTGAGGTATTGCTCGCTCCGTGAAACACATTTAATCTTTAATTTTTTGGGGTTAAAGGCAGGGTCGGGGCAACCAATCCTGCCGCCCTAGCCAAGTTATTCCCCCCCCCCATTAGATTTTTCGTTTCCATTTTCCACCTCAATTGAACCCATACCCAAAATCACCACTTCTTATGTATTTTTTTTTGCACTTAACGAGACTGTTACACTAATTTACACACAAAATCACAAATCGCATATGCAAATACAAACAATGCAAAGAATACTTAACAAGGAAAACATAACCTGTGTGGCTGCTATTATAACCATAATTATGATAGATATTTATACGCGAAGCCCTTATTGTCTTATTTATTTCATTATGTACATGTGGTAAAGTGAGTTTAAGGTTATAGGGTGAGGTTGTGGTTGTGGTTGATACCTTAAGGCACGCTACCAAAGTTTAATTGCCTTAGGGCCATAGTTTATCTCTCTTATAAAGAGAGAAATGAAGGTAACAACTATAACCTCACCCTACAACCTTAAACTCACTTTACCAAAGCTGGTGGCGGTTGCAAAAACTCGGCCAAGAAGACTAAATACAAATTGTATATTGCAATAAAATGAGTTTACCAGATGAAAAAATGGCTTCCCTATCAACGATACTTGAAATTGCAAAAATTATACCAGAATACGCGGGAATTTCAGATGTCGATGAATTTACCGAAAAACTGAAAATTTTCGACAAAATAACTGAGTCGTTTGACGATAAGGTCAAAGAGCAATGCGTCGCAGCTAAAATTAAAGGGAAGCGCCCTTAAATACTTTAAGACAACTAAGGAAAAAGAGCCCAAGGACATTAGCACTCTAATTGAATCTTTTAAAACAAGGTTCATAGAAACAAGTGTTTCCGAGAGGCTAAGAACAGAGGTAGTGACATTTAATACCGCAACTAGTATCAGGTAATATGCAGACAAAATTTGTCGATCTGTATGCTTACAGTTAGAGAAAGGCGGAAATGACGAGGCGGTACAGAAAGTAGAATTACATACTTTTACTCAAGGGTTGCCAAAAAAGTTATTAAGACTAATATTATCACGAGAACCAGAAAATCTAGAGCAGGCTATAATCCTAGTAGAAACAGACGTAAAAATTGATAAGGCTATGAAAAATTTTGATCAAATGTCAATAAATAACACAAGAGCCCAAGAAAGTGTATAATATGAAAGGGGACAAAAGGGGGTGAGCTTTGGGGAGCCAAATCATGGACCAAAAAGGCACGGGGAAGGCCGAAATCTCCCGTCATGGACTGACCCCTCCCCATTTGACGACCAGTCCCATGGTATTAGATCCTTAATGATTTGGAATAACAAGTATTATGGCCATCCATCTCCTCCTCCCGAGGAAAATAGTAGAGAAAATAGTGGCAGGTCAAGAAAATACAGAAATAGCTATAGACTCCATGCGGAAAGGCAAATCAAAAATCAATATAGGGAAAGATTCAATTGCTTTTATTGTAGCAAACCAAATCATTATGTGGCACATTGCTGGCATAGAATACCCAAAGAAGGCCAAACATGCAAAACGAGACACCAGTTCAGAACGCAGGGAGGCAGAAATTTAGGAATTCAGGAAATAAATAATACTTGGAAAACACCGAATAATATTCCTGAATTTAGGCCTAGAAATCAAACGGTTAACAACACCCAGGGTCGAAATAGCTACGCTTAAGAAAACTAGGATAACCCTAGAAATTTACCATGTTTACTTGATAAGGGTGCGTCTAAATCATTAATTCGAGAGAAAGTTTTTAAGAGGTTTCCTCCTAGTGTAAAAAATCTCGTAAGCAGATGCCAGAATACCCTGACATCAGTAACAGGTCACAAGCTGACAATTTTGGGGGAATGTTCATTAAAACTTAGCACAGGGGATGAAGAAATAACAGTAACGGTGATAACATGTAAGCAAATACCATTTCCTTGTGTTCTAAGAGTAGATGCTATAAGAAAATATGGGATCGTATGGGAACCCCTCACTGATAAAATAACCATAAGCAAGCCAAACGAAACTAAAGGGCAGGTTGGCGTAACAACAGATAAATATAGTGACAATTCGGACTATAACTTAAAAATAAACAGGAAAATCACAATAGAAGGAGGAACAACAGCTCAAGTGCTAGCGACAGTAAATACAAAAGAAGGAAAGATTAAAACAATGGATGTCATGATAGGGGGGTACACCCTCGAGGAATATCCCACAATTTTCGTGGAAAATCAAATTATAAAAATTGAAAGAGGTATCACATATTTAAAATTATCAAATCTAAGCAATAATAAAGTAAAGCTAAACCAAATAGCACTCTGATAGGCGGAAAAGATTTCAAATGCAGAAATAAAATCTAATATGACAGAATATATTACAATCTTGACCAATATAAACAAGAAATGGTTTTGCGAATGAAAAAAGCTATGGAACAGGCTAAAGACAATTAGGAAGATACGAAGACAGACCAAAAAGGAAAATATGACAGAAAAAGCCAAAATAAGACTAATTATTGTTCAGGAGACTTGGTCTATGTACACAAATCTAACCTGGAAGGGACAAAAAAAAATGAAAACCGAGATGGGACGGACCTCACACAATTGTAAAAATTCTACCAATTAACTTAACCTATGTTCTAAAGCATCAGTACAAGGAAAAAGAAGAAATAGTACACCATAATAGAATGAAAAAGAGATTTTTCTCAAAACCATAGAAATCATACACCTGCCAGGATATGTTCCTTATCTTAATACAAGGTGGTACTTCTAAACTTTTTTATTTGCGTCTTAATATTTTACTAAATTCCAAATTGACTTAATTAGAAAGCATCACCATATACATAATAGGAACTTATCAAAGAAAACCTATAATTTTGTAGAAGAGATCAGTTTAATTCTAAAAGTTTACATAGATTATATGTCGTTTGCCAAGTCCTGTTTAACTGTTTAAGCGGACAGTTCTCGAAACCTTTCTTGCGTCATGATGGGTTGAATATAAGTTTTAATTTGCTTAATCTCTGAAAAACTACTATAACCAAAAGCAGGAGACACAGGTAGTGTCAGAAAGATCTGCAAAGCCTTGGACAAATTTGTGGCACAATCTTTAAGGCCATTGCTTGTGATGCAGTTAAGGACATCTTCTGGATATTCGTTTTTGGGTACTCTAGTAGCAATGGCTTGAACTCCATTGCGAAGTTCGTGGCCTTCAATATCTTTAGCTTCATTTTTTGAGAGGAAATGTTGTAAGTTCATAGAATCGTCGTTAAGGGACTTTGTTGCTGCGGCATTTACCTTGGATATGATGTACAGAAATCCAAATATAGAAGTAATCTCGTCTAACTGTTGAAGTCTTTCATCCAGAGAAGAAATTGCAGTATCGAGAACGGCAAAATGGAAATTGACTTTAAAATTGTTCTTGAAGGGATACCAAAGGTTCATCATCCGCTTCGTAATCAAACTGTTTTTTCTTCTTTTTCAACCAAGTTGGCAGGGTTTCTGTTTCAAATGTTGGTTGAACGTTTAACTCCTCTGCCACTCCGCTGGCGTCAACTACAATACTTCCAATTCCATCGTCGCAACGTAACCTTTTTAAGTACAATTTTGTTTTGCTTAGTTGATCGTTGGCAGCAGCCAAATCAAATTGTTTGGGTTGTAACTGCTTACTTTTTATGTTGATTTCAAAAGGTATACTGTGCCATAAAACTACACTTACAACAAAATGGTATTTTTTAATGTTTTTTGCCAGACCCAAAGCTTGCGCTCGCGAATTGTTACCTGTTGACCCATTTAAAATGCGATCGAGTGTCGTCTGTCACTCTCGTCTCTCATGCAGTATGAATCAGTAAGTTGACCTGTAAAACTATAATCAAGCTAATATTCATAAAGTTTTATTCTGAAATAATTTTTTTTCTAACTTTTTCATTATTGCCGCCCTCCCCAGGCTGCCGCCCTAGGTGGTCGCCTAGTTTGCCTAGTGGACGTGCTACCACTGGTTAAAGGGGCAAAAAAGGTACCTAGGTTACGTATTTAATATATGCTATGCTTTAGAAACAGATTCTGTATCCACACAAATTATGTGAAATTGAAACCATCGAAACAATTCTACAAATAAATTTACAAACCATCCCAGTATTCAACAGATGGATGTTTGTTTCCTTGTATGTTATGTTGGACGTATAAATTTAGATGTGCAAACATTTCAAAACCATTTTTTCCGATTTGTCTTCCAAAGCTCTATTTTTTATGAATGCTTTCACATTAACTTTTTGAGTCAATAAATGTATTTATGGGCCTTACATCATTTTATTCAAAACACTTAATTGTCCTAAGATTTTCACCGAACAAATCAGTTTAATAATTAAATTATCATCCCTAAATATGCTCGTGTCCTCATTATGATTTTCTTTTAATATCATTGCAATAACCATTGCCCTATGCTCTTAATAACTTTAGCACGAGATAGCCTGAACACTTTGAAATTTAAAACGAACAGAAATTATTCCGTATATGAAAGGGGCTGTCCCCTCCTCAACGCCTCGCTCTTTATGCTAGAGTTTTTTATTGTTTTGAAAAATAGAGTTGTGAGAAACAGTCAAACTTTAGCGTAAAGAGTGAGGCGTTGAGGAGGGGACAGTCCCTTTCATATACGGAATAATTTCTGTTCGTTTTAAATTTTATTGTTGCTCCTTACTTTCAGTTAAAAAACATGCTTTTTATATAATTTCTGAACGTTTTTGAATTAATGCAGGTTTTGATTTTGGCTCACCATAAATGAATAATTAAAAAAAAATTTGTATATTAATTTTACTTTTTTTTTGGTTAAATGGCTTTCTCGAAAGTTCTTTAATCTTATTTACGAACGTTTTTATTAGTAATAAGTATACGTAATTTAACGAATTAACTTACGTAATGAACTTCTATATTAATATATTCTTAATACGCATATTAGGGGGTTCGCGTCCTAGTAAATACCTAGCTCTTTACGCTAAAGTACGAATTTTCTTCCAATTCTTTAAAAATGACCACTTAATCACAAATGCCGTTAATTAGAATAAATGGCTCCTATGAAAGTACTAAAAAAAAAACTGTAGCGTAAAGAGCGAGGTATTGACTAGGGGGTGAATCCAATCATATATGTAACAATTTTTGTTCGTTTTAAGTTTAGATATTGCTCCTTACTTTCAGTTGCAAAACTTTTTTTTTTAATTTAATTTCTGATCTTTTTTTAAATAATGCTGGGAAATCTGGCGCCCCCTTCATAGCAATGTCACTTCCCCCATGAAAACTTCCTCCATGGAAAGATTCTCCCGCGTCACCCCCGACCCCACCCCCCCCCCACTACCAGAAAAATGTCCCTGAAAACGTCTGTATGCTTACCAATAACCAATACTAAATGTAAACATTGGGCAAAGTTCATAACTTGCAGTGGGGGATTAAGTCATCCTTAAAGACATAGTCAATATATTTTTCGACCATGTTGAACAAAATAGCTATTTCAAAATTTTGATTGGATGACTTTGGGAAAAACATGAGCGTGTGAGGGGGCATAATTGTCCTCCATTTTATTGGTCACTTAATTAGGAACTAGAACTTTTAAATTCTATTCGAAGGAGCCCTCCCGTGATATTCTAGGACCGCTGGGTCGATACAATCACCCCTGGGAAAAATAAACAAACCAAAACAAAAAAACAAATTTACACGCATCCGTGATCTTTCTTCTGGCGAAAAATACTAAATTCCACATTTTTATAGATAGGAGCTTGATACCTCTACAGTAGAGTTCTCTGATACGCTGAATCTGATGGTGTGGTTTTCATCAAGGTTCTATGAATTTTAGGGAGTGTTTCCACCTTTTTAGAAAATCAGGCAAACTTTCTCAGGCACGTAACTTTTGATGGGTATAACTAAAATTGATGAGACATACATATTGGAAATCAGCATAAAAATTCGATTCTATTGATGCATCTATTGGTATCAAAATTCAGTTTTTTAGAATTTCGGTTACTGTTGAGCCGGATCGCTTAGTACTTTCAGTTCGTTACCACGAATTGTTTGATCTAAGATTCTAACTTATAACGAACTGTTTTTGTACAGTTTGTAATTTTCGTTACTTTTGAAAAATAATGAAGTTCCTTACGTTTATTTTCAAACAGTTCGTGGTAACGAACTGTAAGTAAGGAGCGACCCGGCTCAATGGTAACCGAAACTCTAAAAAACGGGATTTTGATACCAATAGATACATCAAAAGAATCAGATTTTAATTCTGATTTCAAATATATAAGTTTCATTAAGTTTAATCTTACCTATCAAAAGTTATGTGCCTGAGAAAATTTGCCTGATTTTCGAAAAAGGGGGAAAAAACCCCTAGAAGTAATAGAGTCTTAATGAAAATCACACCATCAGATTCAACATATCAGAGAACCCTACTGAAGGGGTTTCAAGCTCCTATCTACAAAAATTTAGAATTTTACATTTTTTGCCAGAAGAAAGATCACGGATGCGTGTTTAGTTGTTTGTGTGTTTGTTTGTTGTTTTTTTTCCAGGGGTGATCGTATCGACCCAATGTTTTTAGAATATCGTGGGAGGGCTCATCTGAACGGAAATTAAAAGTTTTAGTGCTCATTTTAGATGACCAAAAAAATGGAGGACAACTAGGCCCCCTCCCACGCTCATTTTTCTCCCAAAGTCACCCGATCAAAATTTTTAGATAGCCATTTTGTTCAGCATGGTCGAAAATATGATAAAATATGACTTTTAGGATGATTTAATCCCCCAAAGTCCCCGGGGGAGGGCTGAAAGTTATGAACTTTACTCAATGTTAACATATAGTATTGGTTATTGGGAAGTATACAGACTTTTTCAGAGGAGATTTTTTCTGGTAGGTGGGGAAAGGAGAGGGTCGGAGGCTATATGGAAGGATCTTTCCATGAAGGAAGTTTTCATGGGGGAAGGGACATTGCTATGAAGGGGGCGCCGGATTTCCCAGCATTATTAAAGAAAAAGATCAGGAATTAAATAAAAAAAAACAAGTTTTTCAACTGATCAACTGATTGTGATTAAGAGGTCATTTTTAAAGAACTGGAAAAAAAATTCGAACTATAGTTTAAAGAGCAGGGTATTGACTAGGGGGCGAACCCCCTAATATACGTGTTAAAAATTTATGAATATAGAAGTTCGTTAAGTAAGTTAATTCTAAGTTACGTATATTTATCCGGGTTGCAGCGGTAGCTAGCAACCTAGTAAGAGACGATCACCTCCAATGTTAAGAAATATAAAAACCCGTAGCTCCTAAAAAAAGAGTCAGATCAAAACAAAAAGTACACCATTAGAACCGCCTTGTCCAAATCCTCCATAAAGGAAACTTACCGCCCTTTGGCTTGAATAACAAAGAAAATATATTGGCTTGAAAATCAAGAAAATAGTCTTTTACCACGTTATTCTCCCCAAACGGGATATTTTTTCTTTCTTTTCCACAGATAGCTTGGCACTGGAACATCGTAGAGAGTTGTTCAATGGCTCATTTTAAAGGAAATCTCTAGATCTAGCGCTATGTTTACTTAATTTTTTTTTTAAATTAATTTTTTTTTACGAAAAACTTAATTTTTTATATACAATAT
Source organism: Artemia sp. Qi Xiang Cuo (assembly GCF_049724085.1). NCBI lineage: Eukaryota > Metazoa > Arthropoda > Branchiopoda > Anostraca > Artemiidae > Artemia > Artemia sp. Qi Xiang Cuo. Next base: position 29,039 of record NC_142814.1, read on the forward strand.
TAATCAATGACGTCATAGTCTTTGGATGTAGTTAGTACATAAAGTCTGGATCATCGAATTAAAGCTGAAACTAAGTAAAGAACAATTATGCCTACATATATTCACAGTGATGTATAAAATTTCCCATTACATCTGTAAACTGTTCCACAGTTGCCGGTTCATACCTTGGAAGGTTTTCACTAAATATAATAAAGATCGAACTCTTCCCTATACTAACTTGCATACGCAACTTCACTATAGTTAAGATTACAGTATTTATATTATACATCATTATAGATTATAAAAGGTTCAAATGTTCGAAGATTATAGAGTTAAAAATTTTCCCACACCGAGAATCGAACCCTAGCCTGTTAAGTGAAAGTTAACTATCCTAGCCACTAGACCATATGGAACCATAAAGAACTATGATTTAAGAGCCATTTGCATATTATTATTTCACCATACCAATTATAATAAGGCCAAAACAAAATCGTCGACTTGCAACCTTACTTTTGATTATAATAAAGAACGACCTCTTGCCTATACTAAATTTTATACGCCACTTAATTATAGTATAGGTTAGTAATTCAACAGATAGCATGGCACTGGAGCATCGTAGAGAGCTTTTCAATGGCTCATTTTAAAGGAAATTAATTGGGCTAAAAACCTTTTGTAATTAAAACAAATTATTTTTATTACATTAAGAAATTTTAATTATGTTCTTTAAGAAATCATCATAAGTAAAAATTTCCCGTACGGAAATTGAACTCAAGCCTGCTGGGTGACAGATATCCCAACCTCTAGACCATATAGGATATATTAATACGTAAGGGATCGTACAATAAAGAACGACCTCTTGCCTATACTATATTTTATACGCCACTTAATTATAGTATAGGATAGTAATTCAACAGATAGCTTGGCACTGGAACATCGTAGAGAGTTATTCAATGGCTCATTTTAAAGGAAATTGATGGGGTTAAAAACCTTTTGTTTTTAAAATAAATTATTTTTATTACATTATGAAATTTTATTTATAATTCCTTAAGAAATCATCATAAGTAAAAATTACATAAAGGCTCGATCATCGAATTTAAGCTGAAACTAAGTAAAGGACAATTATGCCTCCATATATTCACAGCTATGTATGAGATTTCGCATTACATCTGTAAACTGTTCCACAGTTGCCGGTCCATACCTTGGAAGCTTTTCACTAAACATGCAACATTTCTTTTGGATATTAATAAAGAATTGATCCGGGTTGCAGCGGTAGCTAGCAACCTAGTAAGAGACGATCACGTCCAATGTTAAGAAATATAAAAACCCATAGTTCTAAAAAAAAGAGTCAGATCAAAACAAAAAGTACACCATTAGAACCGCCTTGTCCGAAACTCCTGCATAGTAAAATTTCTGTCCCTTGGCTTGAACAGCAAGGGAAATATATTGGCTTGAAAATCAAGAAAAGTGGCAGCTACTACAACATTCTGCCTAAACGGGATATTTTTTTCTTTTTTTTCCTTTTTTTGTATCCAGAGATAGCTTGGCACTGGAACATCGTAGAGGGTTGTTTAATAGCTCATTTTAACGGAAATTAATTGGGTTAAAAATCTATAGTAACTAAAATAAATTATTTCTAAAAGAGAATAAATTTTTCCACCAAAAACTGCATTTTGATGTCTTTTCACACTGCATTCTTTCAAACATAATCGTATACCAGCGGTAAGAATTGAACCCACGCCTCTGAAGAGACTGGTGGCTAACACCAGTGCCTTGGACCACTCGGCCAGGCTGTCTCTCATAAATAAATATATATGTGAATTTGGGTTGCAGCAGTAGCTAGCAACCTAGTAAGAGACGATCAGTCCAATGCTAAGAAATATAAAAACCCAAAACTCCTTAAAATAGAGTCAGATCAAAACAAAAGTACATCATTAGAAATACCTTGTCTGAAACCCTATTAGATAAATAATGAACGTCATCATAGTTTTATATTAGAGCTATGACGTGAATAGAAAAACACGAAATTATATTGTTGTTTCTGAAGACGTCATGAAATAATACCATTGCGCCATGACGTCATACGCCGTGACGTCATAATTAGTATATTTACATTAAAGAACGAACTTTTGTCCATAGTAACTGAAATATTATATCCGGGTTGCAGCGGTAGCTAGCAATCCGGGTTGCAGCGGTAGCTAGCAACCTAGTAAGAGACGATCACGTCCAATGTTAATAAATATAAAAACCCAAAGCTCCTAAAAAAAGAGTCAGATCAAAAAAAGTATACCATTAGAACCGCCTTGTCCGAAACCCCTGTATAGGAAACTTTCTGTCATTTGGCTTGAACAGCAAGGGAAATATATTGGCTTGAAAATCAAGAAAATTGACTTTAACCACGTTATTCTCCGCAAACGGGATATTTTTTTTTCTTTCTTTTCCACTGATAGCTTGGCACTGGAACATCGTAGAGACTTGTTCAATTGCTCATTTTAAAGTTTATAATAAAGAACGACCTCTTGCCTATACTAAATTTTATACGCCACTTAATTATAGTATAGGTTAGTAATTCAACAGATAGCTTGGCCCTAGAATATCGTAGAGAGTTGTTCAATGGCTCATTTTAAAGAAAATTAATGGGGTTAAAAACTTCTTGTAATAAAATTTACAGTAAAGAACGATCTCTCGCCCATATTAACTGATATACGACTTTACAATCGGAGACTTGATCCGGGTTGCAGCGGTAGCTAGCAACCTAATAAGAGACGATCACGTCCAATGTTAAGAGATATGAAAACCCATAGCTCCTAAAAAAGGAGTCAGATCAAATATAATAAAGATCGAACTCTTCCCTATACTAACTTGCATACGCAACTTCACTATAGTTAAGATTACAGTATTTATATTATGCATCATTATAAATTATAAAAGGTTCAAATGTTCGAAGATTATAGAGTTAAAAATTTTCCCATCCCGGGAACCGAACCCGAGCCTGTTAAGTGAAAGTTAACTATCCTAGCCACTAGACCATATTGAACCATAAAGAAGTATGATTTAAGAGCCATATGCGTATTATTATTTCACCATACCAATTATAATAAGGCTAAAACAAAATCGTCGACTTGCAACCTTACTTTTGACACATTAGTTAAATCTTCATCAGGCTTAAAAAATGTTTTGCTAGTTTTACATGAAAGAACGAACCTTAGTCCATATACAATAAAGAACGACACCTTGCCCATGTTAACTAAAACATAAATAGGGATTATGTAATTTCCAATAGTATCATGGCTGTAGAGATGGCTGAAACCTAGTTACAATAAAAAACGATCATTGGAATAACAAAAATTGCATACCTTTGGAATTAGCTAGCTACTTGATTATTTGAGACTCGTCTCTTACTATTTAAAAGAAGAAAAAGCCGTAGGCTTTTTCCTGTGTGTAATCAGTTTATTATCATAGGCAGCGCGCTAGCACTGCCTGAGTAAAGAACGATGTGGGCACAATTACTTACAAACGGCACTAGATGTAGCAATTTCAGGGCTTCAGCTGTTTCAGTGCCCCAGGTGAAAGGACTCTTCTTCAGGTATGAAGGATTCGTAATAGAGTCACGAAGGCAATTACTAATAAAAACGTTCGTAAATAAAATTAAACAAGTTTCGAGAAAGCCATTTAACCAAATATAATATGCAATTTTTGTTTTAATTATTCTTTTACGGTGAGCCAAAATAAAAACCTGAATTAATTCGAAAACGTTCAAAAATTAAATAAAAAAAACAAGTTTTTTTTACTGAAACTAAGGAGCGACATTAAAACTGAAAACTAAGAGAAACTATTCCGTATATGAAAGGGGCTGTCCCCTCCTCAACGCCTCGCTCTTTACGCTAAAGTTTGACTTTCTCACAACTCTATTTTTTTAAACAATAAAAACACTTTAGCGTAAAGAGCGAGGTGTTGAGGAGGGGACAGCCCCCTTCATATACGAAATAATTTCTGTTCGTTTTAAATTTTAACGTCGTTCCTTACTTTCAGTTAAAAAAAACTTGTTTTTTTATTTAATTCTATACAAGAGCTGCTTTGTGGAGCATGCAGTACATCGCGAGGACATCGGGTGTTTTCATTTGAACTAGTACTAGAAGGTCATTTTTGTGTCCTGACATTGATTTTGCACCATCTGTAAAAAGCCAAAAGCAATTATTCTACAATATGCCTTTCTCATAAGAAAAAAGTGTCAATTATCTAAAAATTTTACTGGATGTGGCTTTTCCAGGAATAAGTTTAGAAAAAAAATCTTTGGTTATATTATTCTTTTCAATATATCGAAGATATCCAATTAAATATGCGGCTGTAGCTACGTCAGTTCCTTCTTCCACTTGTAAGGCAAATTTTGAAGTGCGTATCTGAGAAACTGATTAATCGAAAAAATTGTATCGTCTATCGTCTAAGCATCAATCGTCTATTCGTTCAACCCTAAATGGAGTATCTAGTAGAATCTATAAAATCTTGCAAATTCTACCTTGAGATTGCAAACCTAACTTACGTTGAGCCTGGGCCAGTAAATGCCGCATTCCCGAAAGATTTAAGATATTTCGCGCGACTGTGTAGATAATTGATTTTTTTTTTCAATCCCGGCCAATACTTGCGCCTCCCCATAGACTAGTCCATGCTTCCCTAGGGAGGTGCGCCTCTCAGTTTGGAAAGCACTGACATAGAGAAACCGGTTTAAACAGATACACAAAGCCACCTCACACCAAAAGCAGGTAAGCATGTCATAGTTTCTTGGCTATAGAAACCTCAGTAGTCGCCAATCGATAAGGCTAGTTAGCCCATGCTATTGTATAGTCATATGACACTGTTATTTTTTGTTATTTATTGCCATCAAAGATTAACAGAGATGTAGTCGTATTTCTTCTTTTTTATAGTTCAATCTCATCCCCGCTTTGTTTTCGTACATTATAGATACCCATCACTCAAGACTATTTTTACTAAACTAACCCGACAAATTTTTGCAATTGTAGCGCTATAGGAACTGACCGTAGTGGCCACCTTGTAAGTATCCGAAATTACACGATTCTTTTTGTTTAACTCTTTGCAAATCAGTACTAAAATATTTTACTCTCTGGTTAAATTAGATTTTCTAAAAATACGAATCGAAATAAATTTTGCAGGTTTCAATACTACTCATGAACTCATCTAAATATTTATTAAAATTTTTAAAGAAAAACAAAAGCTAAAATAGTCTTAGGCACTGCTTTATAGAACAATGATTATAAACTAATCTATCGATTCGCGTAGGATGTAAATTTTATTGGTATAAAAATTTTTATGCTTACAATTTTTGCAAACTGAGTAACCTCGTGGTCATTTATTTCCGCCGAGAGAACTCAGCTGATAATCTGTTTCAAGCCCAGGTCGGGCCCAGGGTTGCCACCACTGGTGGTTTATTATCAGATCTGGTGATTTTTTCTCCCCCTGGCGATTCCTTGAATCTGGTGAGTTTTGGTGATTTTCTACAAAAGTGGTTGACATTCCGTGCATGCTTGGTTTCCACTGTCTCACTGAAGCGAAATAATCATTGACTTTCATATTTTATGTCTTGCTTTTATTCTTTATTTCTAAAGAATGGCGTTATTTTGAGCTTTTCTGTATTCTTTTAGCTTCGCAATCCGGCTTCCCCGTAGTTTCAAATTTTAATTTATAAATACATATGTGTCCCATGTGTGCTATAAACAGATTGAGGCCCAGAAACGAAATGAAAATAATTTCTCAGGTAAAGAAAGCATAGTCCCATATGAGCATAGATTCAGCAGCCTAGGTTAGGTTTTTTTTCAAGGGACTTAACAGTCTCAAGGAAAGGAAAGAAAATATACTAGGTTTTGAACGCAACAAATATTTTGTTTTTAATGTCTTGAACACACTAAACAGAGAAACTATCACAACCAATTTTGGTTCTTTAGGCTTTTGTCAAACCTACTTGTATAGGACACATACAGAAACATGCATAGTTCACCCTTATCAGAACTGACATCAGGCTTAGCCTAATTAGGTTTCTGATGGGAGTTTGTTCAAAAATTAATCATTAGCATTAAAGTAAATGGAGGGAGAATTTTAAAAGCTAAATGTTTATATGATTTTTATATGTGTAGAATGTTGACATGGGACAAGCCTCAATAGAGATGTTTAATAGTTGATGCTGTATTAAATTTAATACTGAAATTCCTGCTTTGGTCTATTATATTTGAACTATGAACTATATTCAAAACATCCACATTCCCTTTCCCTGTGCTTGATGGACTATGAGATGAACTAACTTCAGTATAGGTTTCTGTTTTATTATTCTTACAGTTGGCAAATAATCTTGAGACAAAGAGAGGATATGTGCTATATTCCTTTCTTTCAAGCCCTTTTTCAGTGTTGTTTCTGGCCAGTTATGTTGTACTACCATTTTGTGGCTTACATTCAGCAGATGTTGGTGAATGGAGCTCGTCCGGAAGGATGCAAACTTTGTTTGCTGATCACGTGCCACTGGATATGGGGCTTAAACCCCAAACAAATCGCTCCGAATAGGGCCGCCCAACCTCATGGGTGCGGGTGGAACCCACCCCAAAGTTTCCTAATCAGAACCCAGGCCTAGGGACGGTTGGGCTTGTGATCTTCCTCCTGAAAATAATTGCAATGAAGAGAAATGAAACTCAAGCCTTGGATCTTACTGGTTTTTATTTATTACGAACTTGGCACTCCCCTGGACATCCTTTGAACCTTGCTGACCAAGGTGGGTTGAGAATAGCCACCTGGAATGTTTTAACCATGAAAAAACTCGGGATCCAAAGACCTTCTAGGGCTGGAGATGTTAAGATGTTAGATTGAGATACTTGGAATGACAGAAACACATTTGACGGGAACAGGCGATGAAGAAATCGCCAGTAATTACCCGCCAGCATACTTTTCAATTTTAATCCTCCTCGACATGGCTGGAAGCGTCCCCGTGGAAGACCCTGGTTCAGGTGGAGGGACAGCCTTACCCAGCACTTCTTCATGATAGGTATTGATCTCCAAGAAGCAGTCACGCTTGCGCAGGACCGTTCGGAATGGAGGCAAAGAGTCTCATCTCTCTCTATGCTGGACCACCAGCAGGAGCTTTAAGTCAAATTAAGTCATTCAGCAGGTGAAATCACGTGTGTCAATTCAAACAATTTACATGGCTGCCAAATAAATATTTTATGCATCAATAAAGACAAATTGAATTAGATATTTACAATAAGTTATTAGTAGTTCATTGGTTTTGATCTTGGTCTCGGTCTTGATCTTGTTATGTATCAATAAAGACAAATTGAATAAGTTATTGACAGTAAGTTATTAGTAGTTCATTGGTCTTGATCTTTCAAGCCTGACATCTAAATCTTAATCTTGAGTACATTGATAATTTTTCAGTCTTTCAGGACATTTTCTTGCTAGGTCATAAGGCTAACCCTTGGATTTTGGTCATCATCTTTTAGTTTCTTGTCATGAAGTCTTGTCAGGATCATTGATGTGCTGTCATAAATCAAGAAAGAAAAGTACCTGAACCTTAAAATTGATGATTTGGACATAAAATTTCAATCACTGAGGCACGCAGATGATACAATCCGTTCCAAAACTGGCGAGAATCCAGCAAAATGTTTGTCATTCCTGTCTGAATGTAAGAATGGAGAAGGTCATTTTCTTGTTCCTACCTTGCCAAAATTCATGGGTATCCTCAGGGTACGACCACACTCAAGTGCAGCAGAGAGGCAGTATTCGTTGCTTAAGATCATCAAAAGTCCCCTCAAAAATAAATTAGAGCCAGAAACTTTAAGTGATTCGATGCATGTGCACAGGTTTTTTGAAGACCTAGCAAAATGGGAAATATCTACATCACTAGTCACAAAGGCTAGTCTGTGGAAAAGGGAAGACCGGTAGCAGAAATTACGTTCTTTAGGGATAACCTTTTATATTTGTATATATTTGTGTTTCATATTTGGAGAGCACAGAATTGTTTTTCATTTAAATCTTCTGCATAAACTTCTGCAGCGTGATATGATCCTATATATTTGATATGATTTATTATTATAAACTATATTTGATATGATTTGATTTGAATAACAGATTTTGATTTGATATTATTTGAATACTGACAGATTTGATTTCCTTGTGTATAATTTGTACTTTCATCTAGGACTAGTACATGATCAATACAAGGTTTTCGCTAAATTGTAGTAGAAAAGACGGTTAATTAAATAACATACCGTATATTCCTGCCAAATGTGGAACTAATGACTAATAGTCAACGTTGCTCTGTACTTCAAATAGTTAATCTTCGGCTAAAGTCATCCTTCTCACTTCAAATTTGATGACGAGACTCACGGATAGTTATTAAGGTACTATAAGTATTCACGATCCCGTTTTTTATGTCTACACTGCTTATCTAACTTGTTAGCTTAAAGATAAACTGTAACATCAGACCTAAAATTCTTCATGATTCAAAGTAAGTCTTTGGAATTCATCCCCGAGGTCACGAATTAACGCATTAATTAACGGATCTATCGACAGTAAATTTATTACAGGGGGAGGGGGGCAGCTCTGCCAGGTACATTTTGTTAAGTTGTGGATTTGCAAAAGGAGTGCTGTTAAGAAATTAATGATGAAATCTGTTTCTGCAGGCTGGTAGAAATGCGTGCTCTCTGGCCCTTGCGTTTTTTGCTAAGATGCTTCTTTTTTATGAAACCTCCAAACCACAGTATTTAGATTGTCGGTCAGAGCAGGGCTCTAGTCAAAGGAACCAGGTAAATAACATTTTTCACCACTTGCCCGAAATTTCGGTTTAGACTTGACCCATGACAATTTTTCAGAAGTAAAAGAAAAATATTAGAAATCGACACCATTTGATTCAGAAATTGACACATTAATGGTAAAGTTTACCATTAAGGATACCAACTGTGGCAGGGGGATTAAAAACATTCATAAGCAAATAAAATTCAATTTGAGGATGAAAGAGGATTATTGTGGTTATTCTTTTCAATGGAAACCTAGAAAAAAAAAGAAAAAAAAGATTTAGTAAAGTAAACAAATAAAAATAAAATAGTAGTTAAATAAATAAAAAGGTTCTTTATGTCCAGATACAGGATTTTAGGTCACAATTTTAGTTTTGGCTGGGTGCCCAGCGCGTCTCTTTAGTGTGAAGCCTATCATTATTGATTACCAATTTCTGGTGATTTTTTGGGGTGATTTCGGTGAAATACTGGTGATTTTTGGTGATTTCCTTGTTGAAAAATTTGTGATTTTCGGTGATTTCCTTGGTGAAAAACTGGTGATTTTTATTTTATTGTGGTGGCAACCTTGGTTGGACCTAGATTTTGACTGTGGTATCTCATTATGATTTGATATTACGTTAGTATTTAATTAAATAAGAAAAACAAGTTTTTTTAACTGAAAGTAAGGAACGACGTTAAAACTTAAAACGAACAGAAATTATTCCGTAAATGAAGGGGGCTGTCCCCTCCTCAACGCCTCGCTCTTTACGCTAAAGTTTTTTTTATTGTTTAAAAAAATATAGTTTTGAGAAAGTCAAAATTTAGCGTAAAGAGCGAGGCGTTGAGGAGGGGACAGCCCCCTTCATTTACGGAATAATTTCTGTTCGTTTTTAAGTTTTAACTTCGTTCCTTACTTTCAGTTAAAAAAACTTGTTTTTTTATTTAATTTTTGAACGTTTTTGAATTAATGCAGGTTTTGATTTTGGCTCACCGTACATAAATAATTAAAACAAAATTTGCATATTATATTTTGTTAAATGGCTTTCTAGAAACTTGTTTAATTTTATTTACGAACGTTTTTATTAGTAATAAATATACGTAACTTAGAATTAACTTACGTAACATCCTTCTATATTCATAAATTTTTAACACGTATATTAGGGGGTTCGCCCCCTAGTCAATACCCTGCTCTTTAAACTATAGTTCGAATTTTTTTTCCAGTTCTTTAAAAATGACCTCTTAATCACAATCAGTTGATCAGTTGAAAAACTTGTTTTTTTTTTATTTAATTCCTGATCTTTTTCTTTAATAATGCTGGAAAATCCGGTGCCCCCTTCATAGCAATTTCCCTTTCCCCATGAAAACTTCCTTCATGGAAAGTTCCTTCCATATAGCCCCCGACCCTCTCCTTCCCCCACCTACCAGAAAAAATCTCCTCTGAAAAAGTCTGTATACTTCCCAATAACCAATACTATATGTTAACATTGAGTAAAGTTCATAACTTTCAGCCCTCTCCCTGGGGACTTTGGGGATCAAGTCATCCTAAAAGACATTTTTATCATATTTTCGACCATGATGAACAAAATGGCTATCTCAAAATTTTGATCGGGTGAATTTGGGAAAAAAATGAGCGTGGGAGGGGGCCTAGTTGCCCTCCATTTTTTTGGTCACTTAAAAAGGGCACTAGAACTTTTAATTTCCATTCCAATGAGCCCTCTCACGATATTCTAGGACCACTGGATTGATACGATCACCCCTGGGGAAAAAAAACAAACAAAAAAAAACAAAAAAACACGCATCCGTGATCTTTCTTCTGGAAAAAAATAGAAAATTCAACATTTTTGTAGGTAGGAGCTTGAAAACTCTACAGAGGGTTTCTCTAATACGCTGACTATGATGGTTAGATTTCATCAAGGTTCTAGAACTCTTAGTGGGTCTTTCCCCCTTCTTTCCAAAATCAGCAACATTTTCTCAGGCGCGTAACTTTTGATGGGTATAATTAAACTTAATGACACTTATATATTTGAAATCAGAATAAAAGTCCGATTCTTTTGATGGATCTATTGGTATCAAAATCCCATTTTTTAGAGTTTCGGTTACCATTGAGCCGGGTCGCTCCTTACTTACAGTTCGTTACCACGAACTGTTTGATACTACGATCTTTCTTTTTATAAGTAGGAAATTTAACGAACGTTTAGTAATATGTCATTGGCACTTATTAATAATCCGGTATACACGTGAGAAGTGAAGTTTTGTTAATGCTAATGAAATAAAACAAAATAGGATGAAAATATAATAGTTTATAAACAAATTTGGGCTACACATTTGCACATTAGGGAGGGGGGTGTGTGTTGGTAATAATCATTAACTAACCCATTATTTAGAGGTTGGTTTAAATAGTGAGTCCTCCTAACTTTATTTTAAATACTTTTGAAAATTTAAAGGTAGGGGAGACCCGCCCACGTTCATCACTTTTTTAGAAAATAATTTTTTTCTACTATGCTTGTCAACCTACAGTAAACTTTTTCCAACCAAAATGTACCTACACATTCAGGACATCAAGCAATATTTTGATATTCTATTTAGCCTATCAGTTATAGCCATAATTCAAAGAACAATGACCTTGGTCAGATATGGCGAACCTGTACGACCCCGGTACAGCTTCGCCATCCCCCGGTTCTGGTTCGCCAAGCATTGAAAACCACTTTTAAAAAAATCAGAAGAGCCATTCTCATTTAAGAATAAGTTTAATACTCATCAGCTATTGGTATAAGAAAATTTAATACAGGTAACTCGTATCACATTTGTCTGATCATTTTATTTTGTATGCGGAAAGATCGACACCAAATGTCAGCTTTTCTGATTGCCTTTTAGTCCCTCCGCATGAGACGGGTTGATCTAGTTTAATTTCCACTGATTGTCTCTCTACAAAAGCCTGTTCAGCTGTATAAACAAACTTGTTTGGTTCAACCTTTTTGAGAAATTTGACATCAAGATCATCACCCTTGATTTCTAGCACCGACGCAACATAGTATGTTTTCCCGCTTCTTTTCCCATCGATTCCGGTGAGAATGAAATCACCGACTGTAATCTCTCCAGATATTTCAGTTTCAGTCTCGACATCGCCAACATTCAGACTCTAGTCACTGCAACAATCAGAATCAACTACAAAATCTTCAGAGCTGCTTTTATACTCAACTGCTTCGCGAAACAGCTTCCTTTTGAGAAATTTATAGTGATTCGCAACTGTCATGATTATTTTCTTCATGTCTAGCACTTTGTGTTTCTTATTTTTCTTTTCCACATCTTGCTTAATTATTTCTTTTACCGGAGTATCTGTTAGGATTTCTGTTTTCTTTATGTTTGAAGTTTTTCTTTTCTGCTTCCTGGGGGATCCTTTCGGCAATGGGAACAAATCTATAATTTCTGAATAGCTATCGTTAACAGAACCAGACATTGTAGCAGGCAGCTGTTCTGGACTCGAATTTCTCAGGGGTGGTTCACTTGCACATGGTGCTTCTGAATATCGTGCAGAGTTACCTTCTGAGCTGAAAGGGGCCAGTGGCGATTCTTCTGGTCTATCGGAAACGGATGAACTTAGGTATTCGTGGTCTTGAAAAATTTCTGGGTTGAATGGATGAATTCCTGTGCAGCGGAACCCGCTGATTATGCTTTCTTGAGTAACAGCCTTGAAATAAGATGAGCCAAGAATTTCTGCAACATTAGCAATGGCTATGGTTTTGCATTTGTTTCTGCTCATAAAAGCTGCGGCTTCTCGATTGTAGTATGCCTTAATCGGAAACATAACGGAGCGATCCAGAGGCTGCAGTTTATGAGTCGTATGTGGGGGCACGGTTAAAAGATTAACACCGTTTTCCTTAGCCAGCTCAAGCAGATCGCTAGAATATCTGGTAATATGATTGTCCAAAATAAGAAGAACTGGTTTTGATTTTGTTGGTTTTACATGACTAATAAAGTGGTTCAGCCAAATGACAAAGAGCTCGGTCGTCATCCATACAGAAGCTTTTTCATTTCTGAACCCATTGGTCCCTAGTGGAGCTCCCTTTAGTAGGATATCAGGGCACGTTTTTCTGGGAAAAATCATCATTGGAGGAACTGTATTTCCAATAGCACTAACCTAGAGACAAAGCGTAATATTCTGCCCTCTTTCACCAGACGTTACCTTTCTAACTTGGCTTTAGCCCTTTTCAGCAATCACAGTGCCTTGTTTGTGAACAGTCGATAATCCTGTCTCATCGACGTTCCAAATATTTTCTGGGCTAAAGCAGTGACGATCGAATAGAGTCCGAAGATTGTTAAAGAACTGCTGAACTGTAAAGCGGTTGAAGGCAGTAGCCCTTCCCAGACTGGTAGCTTCTGCCTGTCAGATTGTAAGCTCGGGGTGTTGCTGCATAAACCCCCGATACCAATCCTCTACCGCAGCTTGATTTTTCTCGCCACAAATCCATGAATCTGGAATTCTAAGCTGCTTCGACATGGCATATTTGTAGCAAAGTTGACGTAGCTCGAGTGGTGATAGTCCATAATGCATATGGCATATTATTTGCAAGTATTTGACAAGAGCCCGTTCTTGTTCGTCGGTAAAAATTCTACGAGTGGCGTATCATGGTGAAAAAAAAGAGAGAAGCAAACTTCTAACCTCCAGGCCGTTCTTGCTGATTCTTTTCACATAATCTCGTAAGGTTCCACGAGGAATCTGGTATTTTCTTGAAGCTGTTGCCTTTGGAACTTGCTTCTCAATGACTTCTAGCAAAGCTTCACGAAGCAGTTCTGGTTCAGTCGTACCTTTTTTCCTTTCTGTAGCAGGCTTTGGCGTTCGCATGATGTCTGAAAACAAAAGAAAATATACTATTAATAAAATACAGAATAGTGCACCAATATGCTTGATGTAACATTGAAGACTTTTGCAGAAGAAGTTTAGCCTACATGTCCAGTCTTAAATTTTTCAAAGTTTTTAGCCTTGTCTTTTGTCATGATGTATAACCTACTTATTTTGGCAAGGAAACAACATTGACTACTTCAAACTTTAGAATATGTTAGTTGGATTGCCCAGTTTGTTTTTAACAGAAATATGATGTGTTCTGAACTTGAAAGATCAAATGAAATTTCAAGAGGGCTTTTTTACGTAGTAACCTCAAGGAAATTCGTTTCGTCTCAATATTCTTTGCCGAATGTTACATCAACATAACAAACTCTTAAATTTCGAATCAATGTCGCAACTTCTGGGCATGCAAATCGACTCGATCCAAATGTTTTTATCCTATTATTATTGCCAGTAACAACTCTTCATTTAGATGGGCTAGTAAAATACAGAATATTACTAGTAAAATACACAATATTTCTGAAAAATACAGAACTAGTAAAATACAGAATAGTACAACAACACATAACAAAATACTACAATGAAAACAAAATGAAAGCTCACCAGCCCAGGTTCGCTAGCCATGGTTCGCCATACCTTAGCCTGGCGAACTTGAGCAGGAAATTTATGGCGAACGTGGGCAAAGGGTTATCTACATGAAGTTTTGATCTAATCTGTAATTCGTGATAGATGGTGCCAAATGCTTTTGAAGAGAGTGGTAGCATAAACTGAGAGATATATTAGGTAACAGACAATTACCAAATTTTTTAAAATAGCTCTTGAATAGCTTTTTTTCTAAGACATAAAATATAGCATTCTGCAGGAAAAAAAATACCAATTTTAAAAAAAATTTACTTACAACTGAAGGCAAATTCTCTGCACTAATAAAGTATCGCTAGTAGATGGCTCTTCCATTGGCAAAGTTTCCTGGGTTTTGAACACTATGTGTTCGAGTAATTTTGAAATGACGAACCTGGGCCGTGGTGAAGGTGAGCTGGTCTCCCCTAATATGTTTATTGATCGTAAGGGTGTGCTAGTAACTGAACCACAAGTAACTGAGCCCCTGTAATTGAACCACCGTGCAACTGAACCCCTGTATAACAGAACCCACGTGCATCTGGACCCTCGTGTAGCTGAACCACCGGGCAACTGAACCTCGTTTAACTAAACCCTCGTGCAACTAAACCCTGGTGCAACTCATCTGAACCACCGAGTAACTGAACCCCCGTGCAATTGAACCACCGTGCAACTGAACCACTGAACTCAATTTGTCAGTATTCTAAAAATATGAGGCTATATTATTGAGTAAAACACAAGTTAGAATTTTTGTTTTATTTTTGCAAAAAAAGGAAGATCCGACGTCACAAACCATTAAAGCTGATTTATTTCTCTTTTTTAGATGAATCAGACTTTTCTGGACTTTAAGAAATAAACATATGTGTTCAAAATATTTGACATTTGTGAATCTAGATACCGAATTTTGATCAGATGTCTTTGAGGAGATTGCAGCTAAGAAGGATAGGGGGAACTGGTTGAACTCCAGCCTTTTTTTCAACATTTCTCAACAGGCCCTGAAAGTATAGACTTCATATCCTCAGGTTTATACCCTCAGCTGTTCTCGGCACATTGCAGATAAGTCGTCTGGTAAAACTGGATGTAGCACCTCTTGGTTTAGTTGCACATAGTGCCTCTTGATTTAGCTGAAGATGCTCCTGAACATTTTCCGAACGATGTGGCGGCTGACACCATCAGCAATTGTAAATATTGCTGGTATTTCCTTTTCACAACCAATAAAGGAAAAAATGTTCTTTGATTGTGTTTGGCAATTTTCTTGACATTTCCCTAAGGTTTGACCTAAATGTCAAACATGCCTACTTTTCTTGATAAAAAAGAAAAAACTTTGTATGTTAATTTTTGACATAACACCTTTAAATTAAGGTATTTTTTTTCTTAGACCTCACTGCCGTTATAAGACAAACATATAAACTTTCAAATGGGGATAAATCCATTTATTTAGACAGTGAAAAAACAGGTACAAAAGTTCAGATGTTTTGGTCACATATACAGCGGCCGTCTTTAGTAAAAATACTAAAATAATAAAATTAAAACTAGCATATTTATATACAAGAAAATAAATAGCTTTTTGGATGATTCACAAAAATAATGAAATTCCGTATTATTCACTAGATTATTTTCAGAGAGAGTTCATTGACAAAGTTCATTCAAAGTTCTTGATGTAAATTCTCTTCTCTAATCTTCCCAAAATGTAAAACTAAATTCCAATGAAAGGGGTAAAGTTTTTTATGATTTCTAATTGCAACTCAAACGCTGGGTTTATAGCTTTTTACTCGATTGGTGTTATATTCCTACGGGAAGTACGTAAATTCAACACATAACCTTTAAATTAGGTATTGTTTATTTAGGCCACGCTGTCCTTCTAAGACGAACAAATAAACTTTCAAATGGGGATAAATCCATTTATTTAGACAGTGAAAATAAGGTATCAAAGTCCAGATACTTCTGGACTTACAGGCCTTGCACCAGGGGCTAACCTAGAGGCATAGTTATTTAACCTTTGAACTGTTCTAAATAACTTTGTCATCTCAAAATTATCAATCGGATGTATTTGGGGAAAAAAGAGCGTGGGGGTGGAATCCCTTTGATCACTTAACAATTAAAAAGTTCACTAGAACTTTTGATTTTCAATCGAATTAGCACCCCCCCCCCTCCCCCCAAGTTCATGCTAAAATCTTTTCCACAAAATATCAAACAGTTCGTGGTAACGAACTGTAAGTAAGGAGCGACCCGGCTCAATGGTAACCGAAACTCTAGAAAACGGGTTTTTGATACCAATAGATATATCAAAAGAATCAAATTTCAATGCTGATTTCAAATATATAATTTTCATCAAGTTTAGAGCTACCCATCAAAAGTTCCGTGCCTGACAAAAATTTGGCTGATTTTCAAAAAAAGGGGGAAAGACCCCCTAAAAGTTACAGAACCTTAATGAAAATCACACCATCATATTCAGCGTATCAGGGAACCCTACTGTAGAGGTTTCAAGCTCCTATCTACAAAAATGTGGATTTTTGCATTTTTTGCCAGAAGAAAGATCACGGATGCGTGTTTATTTGTTTGTTTGTTTGTTTGTTTGTTTTTTTTCTTTTTTTTTCCCCAGGGGTGATCGTATCGACCCAGTGGTCCTAGAATATTGTGGTACGGCTCATTGGAACGGAAATTAAAAGTTCTAGTGCCCTTTATAAGTGACCAAATAAAACGGAGGGCAACTAGGCCCCCTCCCCCACGATTTTTTTACCAAAGTCACCCGATCAAAATTTTTAGATAGCCATTTTGTTCAACATGGTCAAAAATATGATAAATATGTCTTTTGGGATGACTTAATCCCCCGAAGTACCCAGAGGGAGGGCTAAAAGATATGAACTTTACCCAATGTTAACATATAGTATTGGTTATTGGGAAGTATACAGAAGTTTTCAGGAGGTTTTTTTCTGCTAGTGGGAGGGAAGGGTGGGTCGGGGGTTATGTTGGAGGATCTGTTCATGAAGGAAGTTTTCATGGGGTAAGGGAAATCGCCATGAAGGGGGCGCCGGACTTGCCAGCATTATTTATTGGTTATTGGGAAGTATACAACCATTTTCAGGAAGGATTTTTTCTGGAGGGGGGCTAGAGGAGGGAGTTACTCTGGAGAATATTTCCGTGGAGGATGTTCCTTTGGGGTAAGGGACATTTCTATGAAGGGGGTGCCGGATTTCTAAGCATTATTTAAAAAACGATCAGAAATTAAATAAAAAAAAAACCAAGTTTTTTCAACTGAAATGTAAGAAGGAATATTAGAACTTAAAACGAACAGAAATTATAACGTATGTGAGGGGGTTCTCCCCCAAGTCAATACTTCGCTCTTTACATTACAGTTTTTTTTTAGTGCTTTCAAAAGAGCTATCTATTCTAATTAAACGGCCTTTGTGATTCAGGGGTGTGTGAATCAAATTTTTTTTAAATTTTAACGTAAAGAGCGTGGTATTGACTAAGAGCACAACCCCCTTATATACATAATAACATATACGTAATGAAAAAAACAATAAAAAAAACAAGCGATACGGCTGAATAGTACTCGAAACTTTTAAAAATGAAATTTTGATGTCAATAAATATATCAAAAAAAGGGGTCTATAATGTTGATCCTAAATATATAAATTTTATTAAGTTTAGTATTACTCATCAAAGGCTACAAACCTGAGGAAATTTACTCGATTTTTTAAAGAGGGGGGAAACATCCCCTACAAGTGAAAGAAATTTAATGAAAATCACAACGTCAGATTCAGCGTATCAGAAAACCCTATTACATAGGTTTCAAGCTCATATCTGCAAAAATCTGCAACTTTGAATTTTTACCAGAAGAAAAATATACGAATATAGAAGATAGTTACGTAAGTTAATTTGTAAAGACATTCATTTAGCAAAAGAAAAGTAAAATTTTTATGCAAATAAAAGCTGCATTAACTAAAAAACGATCAGAAATTATACAAAAAAAACAGGTTTTTTAAACTGAAAGTAAGGAGCGACATTGAAACTTAAAACGAACAGAAATTATTCCGTATATGAAAGTGGCTGTCCCCTCCTCAGCGCCTCGCTCTTTATTCCGTATATGAAAGGGGCTGTCCCCTCCTCAACGCCTCGCTCTTTACGCTAAAGTTTGACTCTGTCTCACAACTTTATTTTTTAAAACAATAAAAAACTTTAGCGTAAAGAGCGAGGCGTTGATGAGGGGACAGCCCCTTTCATATACGGAATAAAGAGCGAGGCGTTGAGGAGGGGACAGCCCCTTTCATATACGGAATAATTTCTGTTCGTTTTAAGTTTCAATGTCGCTCCTTACTTTCAGTTTAAAAAACTTGTTTTTTTTATTTAATTATGTGTCAAGATTGAGTAGCTAGCTTAACTTACAGCCCTTGCTCCAGGAGCTGCTGGTGGGATTAATAACCCCAGGGGCAAGGTTATTTGACCTTTAGACTATTTTGAACGACGATTTTTTTTTGATCGGCTGAATTTGGGGGGGTGGTGGAGAATGACAGCTAAGAGGTAGAGGCTGATTGTCCTTCAATTACCAATTTAATTACCAATTTCAATTTCCAATCGAATGAGCTTTCTCCAAAGCTTGTACGACTATCCCTTCTATAAAAACCCTCAATCTTAACAATGGGTAACTTGCAATAACCTACAGCCCTTGCCCCGAGGACTGTTGGGGTTTTTGCTAATCACGTTTATTAATCACGTTTTATTATTCGATTTTAAATTATAAGTTTTAGTGCCTTTTTTAAAAGTCAAAAGTTCTTGAAGGGTACCCCCCCCCCCAGCAAAAACACCTTCTGTGGAAAACCTCTAGGATATACCACCTCACAGAAAACACCCCCTGCCCGTGGAAAATATCTCCCCGCGAAAAATCCCCCCCGAAAAATGCCCCTTGCGGTTGGTTGGTATCCAATCTCTTTCGACTTATAAAAAAAGACTAGAACTGTCTGGGGATTATAAAACAATTTCTACCTCCATCCTCCTCTCGTCCCTCACTTAGAGCTAATTCTGTGTTTATAAGAAGGCTCAATGAGAGTTGAGATGTTTTGGCATTAAAATGCACCCTTTGGGGTATCTCACTCTCTCCCTAGCTACAAAACGATCAGAAAAACCCACTGCAGAAGTTTAAGTGCCTTTTAAAGTTTTGTAATTTGTCCACTGCTTACAGATAGTGTTTATTATTGGGAAACATACGAACATTTTTCGCGTGGGTGTTTTCTGATGGAGGGGAGGGCGTGGGGGGGGGGGGGGTTCTTCAGGATTTTCCACGAAAAGCACATTTTTGAACGGAAGTGGGGGGGGGGACAAAACTGACACATAAATTCTCTTTTCCACTTTCCTTAGTACCTCTCAACTAAACTAAAAAATAATAAACTCAAATAAAATATTCAAATTTGGAAAACCATATTTTTCAGGAGAATTTATTTTTTTAATGGAAGGTTTTTTCTTGGGAGAGAGGAGATAAACGCCTAAACTCGTAGACAGTGACAGGTCGAAGGGAACCCCCATTAACAGAGATAAAAAAAGAAAGGAGAATAAATCTGGCTTTAAGAGTTTGTGACGTCCGATTTTCTTTGTTTTTGAGACAACATAACAGAGCTTTTTATTAATCCTTTTGACAGCCATTTATATCATGAATTTAAAAAGCAAACAATTCCAACAAGATCAAACATGTAAAGATTCTAACTTGTGTTAGAATCTTATATTGTGAATCTTACATTGTACTTACATTGTGTTACCCAATGTAAGTACGGTGTTTGAGTTGCATGACAGTTCAGTTATACGAGGGTTCAGTTTCACAGTGGTTCAGTTGCATGATGGTTTAGTTGCACGGCGGAACTTTTACACGGTGGCTTAGTTGCACGGGGGTTCAGTTACAAGGGGTTTCAGTTAAACGGTAGATCAGTTGCACGGCGGTTGAGTTGCACGAGGGCTCAGTTAAATGGGGTTCAGTTGTACGAGGGTTAAGTTACACGAGGGTTCAGCTACCCGGTGGTTCAGTTGCACAGTGGTTCAGTTACAGTCGTTCAGTTGCTTGGGATTCAGTTGCACGGTGGTTCAGTTGCAATGGAAACGATCGAAGGATAACTGATAATTATTTTTAAATGGCACAAGAGTGGTCAGAACAGTGAAAGGGGCTGCGCGCGTGGAGGAAGCCGTGTGCACGGAAATTTTTTGACTGGCACTCTTTTTTAAGTACTTGCACTCTTTTTTCGGCTCTGATTTGCACCCTTTTTGGCGTCGACAGTTCGCAACCCTTGTTTTTATCTTCTGTTGGACACTGCCATGCTCCATTTCAATGTGCTATTTTTCAAATACTTCTGCATTACTATCACTCCATGTGAAGTAGCAAAATGAACCTGCCCATTAGAAGGAATTTTTCTCCCGTACCAATGTAGAAATTTATTGCTCCATGTAATAATTGTTTTAGCAATTGCGTTTAATCGTAGCAATTATGTACAATGAGGTTCCATTTATGGTAGAGAGACGACGCTTTTATGATCAAACAGAGCAACGTAGAATCAAGTTCAAGAGTTGTCACTACAAGTAACCCTAAACTCCCCTTGGCTGTATTCTTGGCACTATTTTTCTGAATCCTAGCTCTGTATTTCTATAATATGTGTTAAGAACATTCCTCTCTGGCAAAATTCTTCAACTTAAAAACTGTGCATTTGTTACGCTTGTTCTTCTTTAGCTTGAAAGTCTCAAGGTCTTTGTCTTTCAACTGCTGTCTAAAAAATTCATAGCTAATAATATCAGCTTTTTCTTTAGCCAGTTTATCCCTGTGAACGTAAAACACCTCTTTAAAAGTCCCATAAGGATGCTCGAAGACCTTGAAGTTCTTTTCTTGTCCTAGGCTCTATATTAGTGTGATTGGAGTTTCGGAAGGTCATCCAAAATTTTCTGTAACCTTTACTTTCTTTCTGAAGAGCTAAGTGATTTCCTAGGATCCAATTGAATTGAGAGTCCTCGGTTGCTTGGATCTTGTGATGGATAGATTCCATTCTTTCCAACCTGTTCAGACTAGTTCTTACTTGCAATTTGCCAATACCGAACACTTAAAAACATTTGCTTCATCCCTTCCGAGGTTTTCAAATTATGTTTTAGGATTCCTTTTCACCTAGAAGGGCCAAGATCAGGCTCCTCGAATTTCCCGAATTCGTCGCAAGTGACGATCGCTTTGCAGTGAGGTTCCAATTTCTTTGCAATTGCTTTGTAAAGTCATTTAGATCCTTATTAGCTTTCCGTTCACCATCTTCCCTGTTCTGTACTTTTCTTCCTTCATATTCTATTCCTTGGAATCTAGCACAGTAATTTTTCAGTCAATTTTTCCCTGGCTTTGATTTGTCTTTGTTCCTGTTCTTTCTAGACGATGCGGTACTGTTTTCACAGATCTATCTGTGTCGGTGTCCAAATTATTATCTGGATTATCTCCTAGACTTTTGTCGTGGATTAATTCGCTCCCACGTTTGTGGTCAGATATAATTGATGAGAAAATAGGAGCAAATATACCCACTGGTTCATTCAGAATGGATTCTCAAGCAATACTTCTGTTTTGGTCCATGTGATATTCCTGTTCGTTTCTTGAAATCAGATCAGTACATAAGCAGAGTGGCCATTCAGTTCATCATTCGCTAACCCTGTTTCATTAAAAGCTCCCTCAGTTTTATTCAGAGCTGAGTATTGCCTGGCTCTGCTTCATTGAAACCCTGATCAGTTTGCTTTGACAGCCAAAAAATAACACAAACTTTTATTTTTATTATTTTATATTGAGTCGTGCTGATCTGGACAATGCTATTGCCAATCCCCTTAAGATCTACCTTGAAATATTCAGGGTAGAGGAGTTCCGCTTCCTGCCCCGGCGCTGCTTTAAATGTCACAGTGTTGGTCATATCGCTGCCAACTGCAACCAGCAAGAAAAGTGCTCACCCTATGGTGGCACTGATTATATGTCTTCAAGAGTTAGCCCGTGTAATAAGCCTCAAATGTGTCTAAATTGTAGCTAAAAAAAAGCACAATTGCTACCACGCCTCATGCCCATTTAATCAAGCACAGACGTCTATGCCTCCTGTATCATGATGGGATGCAAGGTGTGCTGTTGGAATATGAATGGTAAAGTACTGAACAAATTGCCGTTTCTTAATGATCTATGCGCAAAATATCACCTTATTTGCCTCCAAGAACATTTCTTCACGGAAGCCAGTGTCAACTTCCTAAAATTTTCTCCAGATCATCATTATATTATACAGCCAGCACACAAATCGGGCAGGAGGGCTTGCTATAATCTCCAATTCTGATCCCCTCCCCCCTACTTGTTTCTATGGTAAAATCTATGGTAAAATTCTTGGCTCCCGTTCAACTTTTTAATTTAAAGGCATGATAATAACTTATGGTGACCTGATTAGAGCGTTGAGTGAGAAGATGAGTGACTCATACATATAAATGTATTTAGCTTTTTGTCCTACAAAAATAATATTTTGTCTTTTATTTAGGTTTAATGACACGTTACTTAGTAAGAATTCGGTAAACACGCGAAGAACTGCTTGCAGAATCTCAAAGATCCAATAGGAAAAACAGGTTTCCATCGCCTTGTGAGGTATTGCTCGCTCCGTGAAAAACATTTAATCTTTAATGTTTTGGGGTTAAAGGCAGGACCGGGGCAACCAATCCTGCCATTCTAGCCAAGTTATTCTCCCCCCCCCCCCCCATTAGATTTTTCGTTTCCATTTTCCACCTCAATTGAACCCTTACCCAAAATCACCACTTCTTATGTATTTTTTTTACACTTAACGAGACTGTTACATTAATTTACACACACAATCACAAATCGCATACGCAAATACAAACAATGCAAAGAATACTTAACAAGGAAAACATAACCTGTGTGGCTGCTATTATAACCATAATTATGATAGATATTTATACGCGAAGCCCTTATTGTCTTATTTATTTCATTGTGTACATGT
Source organism: Artemia sp. Qi Xiang Cuo (assembly GCF_049724085.1). NCBI lineage: Eukaryota > Metazoa > Arthropoda > Branchiopoda > Anostraca > Artemiidae > Artemia > Artemia sp. Qi Xiang Cuo. Next base: position 52,221 of record NC_142814.1, read on the forward strand.
GGTAAAGTGATTTTAAGGTTATAGGGTGAGGTTGTGGTTGATACCTTAAGGCACGCTACCAAAGTTTAATTACCTTAGGGCCATAGTTTATCTCCCCTATAGAGGGAGTAAATAAAGGTATCAACCACAACCTCACCCAAACAACCTTAAAATTACTTTACCAGAGCTGGTGGTGGTTGCGAAAACTGGGTCGAGAGGACTAAATAAAAATTGTATATTGAAATAAAATGAGTTAACCAGATGAAAAAATGGCTTCCCTATCAACAGTGCTTGAAATTGCAAAAATTATACCGGAATACGCAGGAATTTCAGACGTAGATGAGTTTATCGAAAAATTGAAAATTTTTGACGAACTAACTGAGTCGTTTGACTATAAGGTTAGAGAGCAATGCGTGGCAGCTAGATTAAGGGGAAGCACCATTAAACACTTTGAGGCAATTAAGGAAAAAGAGCCCAAGGACATTAGCACTCTAATTGAATCTTTTAAAACAAGGTTCATAGAAACAAGTGTTTCCGAGAGGCTAAGAAAAGAGGTACTGACATTCAATGCCTCGACTAGTATCAGGGAATATACAGACAAAATTTGTCGATCTGTATGCTTACAGTTAGAGAAAGGCGGAAATGACGGGGTGGTACAGAAAGTACAATTACATACTTTTACGCAGGGTTTACCAAAAAAGCTATCAAGACTAATACTATCACGAAAACCAGAAAATTTAGAGCAGGCTATAACTCTAGTAGAAACAGCGGTAAAAGTTGACGAAGCCATGAAAAAGTTTGATCAGATGTCAATAAATAACACAGGAACCCAAGAAATGTACAATATGAAAGGGGACAAAAGTGGGTGAGCTTTGGGGAGCCAAATCATGAACCAAAAAGGCACGGGGAAGGCCGAAATCTCCCGTCATGGACTGACCCCTCCCGATTTGACGACCAGTCCCATGGTATTAGATCCTTAATGATTTGGAATAACAAGTATTATGGGCACCCATCTCCTCCTCCCGAGGAAAATAGTAGAGAAAATAGTGGCAGGTCAAGAATATACAGAAATAGCTATAGACCCCATGCGGAAGGGCAAATCAAAAAGCAATATAGGGAAAGATTCAGTTGCTATTATTGTGGCAAACCAAATCACTATGCGGCAGATTGCTGGCATAGAATACCCAAAGAAGGCCAAACATGCAAAACGAGACACCAGTTCAAAACACAGGGGGGGCAGAAATTTAGGAAGGCAGGAAACAAATAACACATGGCAAACGCCGAATAATATTCCTGACTTTAGGCCTAAAAATCAAAAGGTTAACAACACCCAGGGTCAAAATTGCTACGCTGAAGAAAACTGGGATAACCCAAGAAATTTACCGTGTTTATTTGATACGGGTGCGTCTAAATCATTAATTCGAGAGGAAGTTCTTAAGAGGTTTCCCCTAGTGCAAAAACTCACATACGCAGATGCGAGAATACCCTGACATCAGTAACATGTCACAAGTGGATAATTTTAGGGGAATGTCCATTAAAATTTAGCACAGGGGATGACATAACAATAACGGTGATAACATGTAAGCAAATACTATTTCCTTGTATTCTAAGAGTAGATGCTATAAGAAAATATGAGATCGGATGGGAAGCCCTTACTGATACAATAACCATAAGCCAGCCAAACGAAACTAAAGGGCAGGTTTGCGTAACAACAGATAAAGAGAGTGACGATTCGGATTATAACTTAAAAATAAACGGGAAAATCCCAATAGAAGGGGGAACAGCAGCTCAAGTGCTAGCGACATTAAATACAAAAGAAGGAAAGGTTAAAACAAAGGATGTCATGATAGGGGGATACACTCTCGAGGAATATCCCACAATTTTCGTGGAAAATCAAATTATAAAAATTGAAAGAGGTACCACATATTTAAAATTATAAAATCTAAGCAATAATAAAGTAAGGCTAAACCAAATAGCACTCTGATCGGTGGAAAAGATTTCAAATACAGAAATAAAATCTAATATGACAGAATATATTACAATCTTGACCAATATAAACAAGAAATGGTTATGCGTATGAAAAAAGCTATGGAACAGGTTAAAGACAATTTGGAAGATGCGAAGACAAAACAAAAAGAAAAATATGACAGAAAAAGCCAAAATAAGACTAATTATTGTTTAGGAGACTTGGTCTATGTACACAAATCTAATCTGGAAGGGACAAAAAAAATTAAAACCGAGATGGGACGGACCTCACAGAATTGTAAAAATTCTACCAAATAACTATGTTCTTGACCAATATAAACAAGAAATGGTTTTGCGAATGAAAAAAGCTATGGAACAGGCTAAAGACAATTAGGAAGATACGAAGACAGAACAAAAAGAAAAATATGACAGAAAAAGCCAAAATAAGACTAATTATTGTTCAGGAGACTTGGTCTATGTACACAAATCTAACCTGGAAGGGACAAAAAAAATTAAAACCGAGATGGGACGGACCTCCCAGAATTGTAAAAATTCTACCAAATAACTTAACCTATGTTCTAAAGCATCAGTACAAGGAAAAAGAAGAAATAGTACACCATAATAGAATGAAAAAGAGATTTTTCTCAAAACCATAGAAATCTTACACCTGCCAGGATATGTTCCTTATCTTAATACAAGGTGGTATTTCTAAAAAAATTTATTTGCGTCTTAATATTTTACTAAATTCCAAATTGACTTAATTAGAAAGCATCACCATATACATAATAGGAACTTATCAAAGAAAACCTATAATTTTGCAGAAGAGATAAGTTTAATTCTAAAAGTTTACATAGATTATATGTCGTTTGCCAAGTCTTATTCAACTGATAGAGTGGCTAGTCCTTGAAGCCTTTCTTGCGTCATGGTGGATCGAAAATAATTTTTAATTAATTTCAATTTTGAAAAACTACGCTCACCACTAGAATCAGACACAGGCAGAGTCAGCAAAATCCGTAAAGTCACGGACAAATTTGGGTCACAATCTTTAAGGCTATTGCTTATGATAAAGATAAGGACATCTTCTGGATATGCGTTTTTGGGTACTCTAGTAGCAATTGCTTGAACTCCATTGCGAAGTTCGTGGCCTTCAATATCTCTAGCTTCATTTTTTGAGAGAAAATGTTGTAAATTCATAGAATCGTCGTTCAGGGACTTTGTTGCTGCGGCATTTACCTTGGATATGTTGTACAGAAATCCAAATATAGAAGTAATCTCGTCTAACTGTTGAAATCTTTCATCCAGAGAAGAAATCGCAGTATCGAGAATGGCAAAATGGAAATTGACTTTGAAGTGTTCTTGAGGGGATACCAAAGGTTCATCATCCGCTTCGTAATCAAACTGTTTTTTCTTCTTTTTCAACCAAGTTGGCAGGGGTTCTGTTTCAAATGTTGGTTGAACGTTTAACTCCTCTGCTACTCCTCTGGCGTCAACTACAATACTTCCAATTCCATCGTCGCAACGTAACCTTTTTAAGTACAATTTTGATTTGCTTAGTTAATCGTTGGCAACAGCCAAATCAAATTGTTTGGGTTGTAACTGCTTACTTTTTATGTTGATTTCAAAATGTATACTGTGCCATAAAACTACACTTACAACAAAATGGTATTTTTTAATGTTTTTTGCCAGACCCAAAGCTTGCGCTCGCGAATTGTTACCTGTTGACCCATTTAAAATGCACTCGAGTGTCGTCTGTCACTCTCGTCTCTCATGCAGTATGAATCAGTAAGTTGACCTGTAAAACTATAATCAAGCTAATATTCATAAAGTTTTATTCTGAAATCTTTTTTTTTTCTAACTTTTTCATTTTTGCCGCCCTAGGTGGTCGCCTAGTTTGCCTAGTGGACGCGCTACCACTGGTTAAAGGGGCAAAAAAGGTACCTAGGTTACGTATTTAATATATGCTATGCTTTAGAAACAGATTCTGTATCCACACAAATTATGTGAAATTGAAACCATCGAAACAATTCTACAAATAAATTTACAAACCATCCCAGTATTCAACAGATGGATGTTTGTTTCCTTGTATGTTATGTTGGACGTATAAATTTAGATGTGCAAACATTTCAAAACCATTTTTTTCCCGAATTTGTCTTCCAAAGCTCCATTTTTTATGAATGCTTTCACATTAACTTTTTGAGTCAATAAATGTATGTGTCCTTGCATCGTTTTATTCAAGACACTCACTTGTCCTAAGATTTCCAACAAACAGATTAGTTTAACATTAAATTTTCATCGCTAAATGTGCTTGCGTCCTCATTTTGATTTTCTTTTAATATCATTGCAATAACCATTGCCCTATGCTCTTAATAACTTTAGCACGAGATAGCCTGAACACTTTGAAATTTAAAACGAACAGAAATTATTCCGTATATGAAAGGGGCTGTCCCCTCCTCAACGCCTCGCTCTTTACGCTAAATTTTTTTATTGTTTTGAAAAATTGAGTTGTGAGAAACAGTCAAACTTAAGCATAAAGAGCGAGGCGTTGAGGAGGGGACAGACCCTTTCATATATGGAATAATTTCTGTACGTTTTAAATTTTAATGTTGCTCCTTACTTTCAGTTAAAAAACATGCTTTCTTATAATTTCTGAACGTTTTTGAATTAATGCAGGTTTTGATTTTGGCTCAACGTACATGAATAACTAAAACGAAATTTGCATATTAATTTTACTTTTTTTTTGGTTAAATGGCTTTCTCGAAAGTTCTTTAATCTTATTTACGAACGTTTTTATTAGTAATAAGTATACGTAATTTAACGAATTAACTTACGTAATGAACTTCTATATTAATATATTCTTAATACGCATATTAGGGGGTTCGCGTCCTAGTTAATACCTAGCTCTTTACGCTAAAGTTCGAACTTTGTCCCAATTCTTTAAGAATGACCACTTAATCACAAATGCTGTTAATTAGAATAAATAGCTCCTATGAAAGTACTAAAAAAAAACTGTAGCGTAAAGAGCGAGGTACTGACTAGGCGGCGAACCCAATCACATACGTAATAATTTCTATTCGTTTTAAGTTTTGATGTTGCTCCTTACTTTCAGTTGAAAAAATTTTTTTTTAAATTTAATTTCTGATCTTTTTTTAAATAATGCTGGGAAATCTGGCGCCCCCTTCATAGCAATGTCACTTCCCCCCTGACAACGTCCTCCAGGGAAAGATTCTCCCACGTCACCCCTGACTTCCCCCCCCCCCACTACCAGACAAATCTCCCTGAAAACGTCTGTATGCTTCCCAATAACCAATATTAAATGTAAACATTGGGCAAAGTTCATAACTTGCAGTGGGGGATTAAGTCATTCTCAAAGACATAGTCAATATACTTTTCGACCATGTTTAACAAAATAGCTATCTCAAAATTTTGATTGGGTGACTTTGGGAAAAAAATGAGCGTGTGAGGGGGCATAATTGCCCTCCATTTCTTTGGTCACTTAAAAAGAAACTAGAACTTTTAATTTCCATTCGCATGAGCCCTCCCGTGATATTCTAGGACCGCCGGGTCGATACAATCACCCCTGGGAAAAAAAAAAGAAAACAAAAAAAAAGAAATTTACACGCATCCGTGATCTTTCTTCTGGCAAAAATACAAAATTACATATTTTTATAGATAGGAGCTTGAAACCTTTTCAGTAGAGTTCTCTGATACGCTGAATCTGATGGTGTTATTTTCATTAAGGCTCTATGAATTTTAGGGGGTGTTTCCACCTTTTTTAGAAAATCAGGCAAACTTTCTCAGGCGCGTAACTTTTGATGGGTATAACTAAACTTGATGAGACGTATATATTGGAAATCAGCATAAAAATTCGATTCTTTTGATGCATCTATTGGTATCAAAATTCTGTTTTTTAGAGTTTCGGTTACTGTTGAGCTGGGTCGCTCAGGACTTTCAGTTCGTTACCATGAATTGCTTGATCTAAGATTCTAACTTATAACGAACTGTTTTTGTACAGTTTGTAATTTTCGTTACTTTTGAAAAATAATTAAGTTCCTTACGTTTATTTTTCTATACAAGAGCTGCTTTGTGGAGCATGCAGTACATCGCGAGGACATCGGGTGTTTTCATTTTAACTAGTGCTAGAAGGTCAATTTTGTGTCCTCATATTGATTTTTGCACCATCTATCAAAGCCAAACGTAATTATTCTACAATATGCCTTTCTCATTAGAAAAAGTGTCAACTATATAAAATTTTTACGGAATGTGGCTTTTCCAAGAATAAGTTTAGAAAAAAATCTTGTGTTATATTATTCTTTTCAATATATCGAATATATCCAATTAAATATGCGGCTGTAGCTACATCAGTTCCTTCTTCTACCTGTAAGACGAATTTTGAAATGCGTATCTGAGAAACTAACTAATCAGAAAGATTGTATCGTCGATCATCTAATCGTAAATCGTCTATTTGTTCAACCCTGAATGGAGTTTCTAGTAGAATTTAAAAATCTTGCAAATTCTCCCTTGAGATTGCAAACCTAACTTTTGTTGAGCCTGGGCCAGTAAATGCCACATTCCCGAAAGATTTAAGATATTTCGCGTGACTGTGTAGATAATTGATTTTTTTTTTTTTTTCAATCCTGGCCAATACTTGCGCCTCCCCATCACAGTTTATATAATTTTCCATTATGATCTTTCCCTATCTCACCCATTATAAAAACCCGGACCAAGGTGCGAGTGCTCCAGAGAACGTTTTTGCAGATAGAAACATAGGCGGCATCAGATCTTCTCACGGGTAGACAAGTCAGACTGTGATCCAATCGGAAACAAGTGGAAACCCGCTATTACGAATAATGCACTTTGTTGGAAACAATCGGAAACAGACTAACCCGCTAATCCAGAAAGAAGTGGGAGGAGCTTTTTGTTCGCACCGAGAACGAAGACCAGAAATGATCCGCGATAAGCTTACTGGATAATTATATGAACTGTGCTCCCCATGGACTAGTTCATGCCTACCTAGGGAGGTGCGCCTCTCAGTTTGGAAAGCGCTGACATAGAGAAACCGGGTTAATTAGATACACAAAGCCGCCTCACACCAAAAGCAGGTAAGCATGTCATAGTTTCTTGGCTATAGAAACCTCAATAGTCGCCAATCGATAAGGCTAGTAAGCCCATGCTATTGCATAGTCATATGACATTGTTATTTTTTGTTATGTATTGCCATCAAAGATTAACAGAGATGTAGTCGTATTTCTTCTTTTGTATAATTCAATCTCATCCCCGCTTTGTGTTCGTACATTATAGATACCCATCACTCAAGTAGGGGTCGGCGCCGTTTCTGTTTCTGTTTCTGTTTTTTTTTTCTACCGTTTTCTGTTCTGTTTTTTTGGGAAAACGGAAAAAAACAGAAAAAAGGTAGCCGTTTTTTTAGTATCGTTCCTGTTTCTGTTTCGTTTTTTTTTCTGCCCGTTTTTGCCGTTTCTGTTTTTTTTAAACCCGTTTTTCTTCATTTTCCGTGTTTTGATTACGAATAGCACCATAGCGCAGCCTAGCGACTTTTATTGGATTAGCGATACTTGTCATCTATCGAAAAGCGCTGTCTTTACGTTTTCCGAAGAAAAGATTTGCTATTGAAGAAAACATTCGCCATAGTAAAAATTAATCTAAAGCAGTCTACTTGTATTTACACCTTTGGTTAGTCTTGGTAAGTAGATGGTTACCTGGTTAGGTAAAGGTGCAGATTAGCTACCCCAGTAGCGTAGGGTGCAGAGGCCCTGTAAATAGAACCAGGATATACACTAAAAAGTGATTTGTTTACATCCAGATTCAACTGAACCCTATCTGTGCAAATTTACAGCCCAATTGACTGAATAATATACAGTAAGTAATAAGTTGTTTTTATCAGGGGTTGCTAAACTGCACCTTCACCCAGATTAGTTCTCCCTGTAGTGTTGGGCACAGAGGCCCAACCAACAGACCCAGGATATACAGGGTGAGTTCCAATCATTTAATTTTCATTACCCAAGTAAGCCCCGTAGCACTAGCAGAAGCGGAACTACAGAAAATCTTTGATATCCAATGGTCAGATATAGGAGCTACTCAACGAATCTTGCTGATTTTGCCTCTGCTAGTGTTGCAGGGCTTACTAGGCTTACGAAAAGTAAAAGGTTGGAACCCAGCCACAGTAAGAGATTTGTTTTTATCCTTTTCCTACTGGACAGTATATGTGCAACTTTACAGCCCAATTGACTGAATAATATACAGAAAGAAATAAGTAGTTTTATCAGGAGGAACTAATCTGCACCTTTACCCCTGGTTTCTCACATCAACATAATTGAATTAGTTGATTAAAATTTATAATCAAGGGACTGTTAAACAAAGGAGTAGGCTGAAGATGTTGATGATCTACCCTCCAGCATGAGGGTATAAAATTTCCAAATGACATTTTGATTTTAGGCATGTTCACTTGCAGAACCCAGGAAGGAAATCTGAATAGCCTTGATATTCTTTACCCTGCAAATGTCATATACTTTATTAAATATTTGGAGCAGCTTATTTCCAATGGTCTAATTAGTCAATCTATTATCTGCATTATAAAATCTTCTAGCTACATCAGAGAGTCCTGGGTCTACGATTTACCATTTCCTGTTATTATTAATATTATACTTTTATTTCCCTTAATATACCATATGAGGAGTATTCACAAATACAGAAAAAATATACTTGCTTATGGAATAAAATTATGCTCTGTCCTATAGAGAAGTGTCTCTTTTCCTTGAATTGTTCTTCTTTCATACTCGTGTTTGCAATCACAGGAGTAACTAGACCTGCACTGCTCCATGCACTTAGTAATGGTATGCTTTGCAGGTACCGATACACATGCTGTCATAAACGGCATCAAATCTGGCAACAAATATTTCATCAAGTTCTGACTCAGAACTTGGAGAGGGCCCTCCATCAAAGAAAGTCAAGTTCTGGGAGCAACATGGGACCAGGAATAAGGGAGCAGCTGTAATTACCTGCAATTACTGCAAAAAAGATGTGAAGTCAACAAAGGGGTCTGCAAGATCGTTTAAAAATCACCTTATGGTTAAACACAAAATTGCTGAACAACCTAAACCAAGTACTGTTCCAAAGAAGTCACATTCTACAGCCTTGTCTCAGTTCAGCATGCCGAGCACATCATGTGAAACTAACCCAACTCGATTTGAAGGCACTGGTAAGAAAAGGGATATAAGAAATTTTTTGAAGTCAACAAAGCAGCAGCAGCTGAAGCTGAACAAGTTGTGCAGAAAAACGTTTTGCATTGACAAGCTTCCTATTTCAATATTTGAAAAACCAGGAGTAAAGGCTCTATTCTCTAAACTTACAGGAGGTCTTACTGGCCCATCAGCTTGTATTGTTGCAAGACATCTAGTTACAGCAAAGAAAAGGAAGGTTAAGCAGCTCAAAGCTAAACTCCAGAAAGTCCGGAAAGTGAATTTAACCCAACACTCCTGGTCTTCAAGAACGGGGTCTGACTTTTCAGGTATTACAGCTCATTATGTGATGAAAAGCACTGATGGCAAGCTAACTTTGGTGCATAGAATCCTTGAGTTTAAGAGACTAAAAGTTGCTCACACTAGCGCCAACATTCTTCGTGCAATCCGTAGTAGCCTCCAGAAGCTCAAAATTCTACGGAAAGTCTACTTTATAATTACTGATTCGGGAGCTAATATAGTAAAGGCTCTCAGAGACGGTGAAATTATGCGAAGCTCATGCTTTGCACACAACCTGCATAATGTGGTGACTAATGCCCTTAAGCTGTGGGAATGCAGAAACTAGGCAGATTTAGTAAGTGTTCCCACCTAAATGATTCAGGATCCAGTTCAGAATCTGATGACAACGTTGATACTGCTGAACAAGATGACTTTCCTGACGTGATTGTAGGAGATGATGACATTGAAGAAACTGGGTATACCGACTGCAGTAATGATGATGATAGTAGGTCAGAATTAAATGATCCAGACCTTGACAGCGATAGTGAGAGCTCAATACCTAGACAAAGAGGCGTATCTAGTGAAGTATTGACGCTGGGACCAGCACTGGTAAAAATACGGAAGCTGGTTAGAATCCTGAAAGTATCTTCCAAATCCCACGATCTTTTTGAAGCTATTTGCAAGACATATAATCTTAGTCCATCCATCACAAAAGACATGAATGTTCGATGGAACAGCACACTTACCATGATAGAAATGTATTGTGCCCGAAAAGAGCCACTGCGCGACTTCTTCAACCAAAACCTACGTGACGCTAAGATTAGCGAGTTCGAACTTCACAGCAATGAGTGGTCCATCATGGAAGCTGTCATTTAGGTTCTTCGCCCGTTCAAACAGGCAACAGTGATAGCTAGTGGATACAATTATGTTTCGGCAAGCAAAGTCGTGCTGATGATTAAGGAATTACTGTTGTTTTGTCAGACTCCAGATACTAGTATTATGGCTGAGTAAATCAATGGGCTGAAGGAACTTCTAGTTGTTCAGCTCAGGAGATACTTTTCAGCCAGTCCTAAGTTTGATATGATGCTCTTCACAAGAGCTGGGTTTTTGGGCCCTGCAATTTATGAAAAAATGACACGTGTAGACAGAGAGTCAGCTCGTCAGTCCATCTCCTCTCCTCTCCAGCAATTCATCTCCGAACAGAGAAGCATAGAAGAACTCGATCCAATCCAATTGAATTCCAAATCTTTCCCTATTGACGCCGCTCCTACTAAGGCAGGGACTAACTGAAAAGGGTCACCAGAGACTCCTGATCAAGAAGACAGCTTGTTTTCTAAGTTTCTAGACACGATTGCGCTACGGATGAAGTCTAAGAGGCAAAGTGCCAATGGCATGGGCATTGACCTCGTGCAGCAATTATTCTCAGGGCATATGAGGAAAGGATTCCTGTGTTTTTGAGCGAGAGACGAAGAACAGGACAAAATAATTCCAATCCACTAGAATTTTGGTCTGATTACTTTTACACTTACCCGGAGTTAAGTGAAATTGCATGTATTCATCTATCAGTCCCTGCAACTTCAGTACCCAGTGAGAGTGCATTTAGTATTACTGGGTACTGTACGCGAAAGCAGTGCTCACGAATGACTGCAAAGTCACTTGAACTCCGAATGTTTTTAAGTGATAAATTTTAATTTATCTGGTCTTTTCAATATTTGGTCTTTTTGTATATTTGGTCTTTTTTATTAATCTATATTAATAAATATTCATGTTACTCTCGTAAATCTAAAGAAACTGAAAAAAAAAAAACAGAAATATCTGTTAAAACGGCCGTTTTTTAAGTAAAAACAGGTCGTTTATGTTTTTCGGTAAAAAAAAACGGATTAACAGAAACGGATTTCCGTTTTTTTCACCGTTTTCGTTTCTGTTCCGTTTTTTTATTGCCGTTTTTTACCGTTTCTGTTTTGGCCAAAAACAGAAACGGTACCGACCGCTACACTCAAGACTATTTTTACTAAACTAACCCGACAAAAATTCTTGCAATTGTAGCGCTATAGGAACTGACCGTGGTGGCCACCTTGTAAGTATCCGAAATTACACGATTCTTTTTGTTTAACTCTTTGCAAATCAGTACTAAAATATTTTACTCTCTGGTTAAATTAGATTTTCTAAAAATACGAATCGGAATAAATTTTGCGGGCTTGAATACTACTCATGAACTCATCTAAATATTTATTAAAATTTTTAAACAAAAACAAAAGCTAAAATAGTTTTGGGCACTACTTTATAGAACAATGATTATAAATTAATCTATCGATTCGCGTATGATGTAAATTTTATTGGTATAAACATTTTTATGTTTACAATTTTTGCAAACAGAGTAACCTCGTGGTCAGTTAATTCCACCGGGAGGACTCAGCTGATAATCTGTTTCAAGCCCGGGTCGGGCCCAGGGTTGCCACCGCTGGTGGTTTATTATCAGATCTGGTGATTTTTCCTCCCCCCGGCGATTCCTTGAATCTGGTGAGTTTTGGTGATTTCCTACAAAAGTGGTTGACATTCCGTGCATGCTTGGTTTCCACTGTCTCACTGAAGCGAAATAATCAGTGACTTTCATATTTTATGTCTTGCTTTTATTCTTTATTTCTAAAGAATGGCGTTATTTTGAGCTTTTCTGTACTCATTTAGCTTGGCAATCCGGCTTCCCCGTAGTTTCAAATTTTAATTTATAAATACATTTGTGACCCATGTGTGCTATAAACGGATTGAGGCCCAGAAACGAAAAGAAAATAATTTCTCAGGTAAAGAAAGTTTAGTCCCATGTGAACATGGATTCAGCAGCCTAGGTTAGGTTTTTTTTCAAGGGACTTAACAATCTTAAGGAAAGGGAAGAAAATATTCTAGATTTTGAACGCAACAAATATTTTGTTTTTAATGTCTTGAACAGACTAAACAGAGAAATTTTCATAATTTATTTTGGTTCTTTTGGCTTTTGTCAAACCTACTTGTATAGGACACATATAGAAACATGCATAGTTCACCCTTACCAGAACTGACATCAGGCTTAGCCTAATTAGGTTTCTGATGGGAGTTTGTTCAAAAATTAACCATTAGCATTAAAGTAAATGACTCTTGAGGGAGAATTTTAAAAGCTAAATTTTTATGTGATTTTCATATGTGCAGAATGTTGACATGGGACAAGCCTCACTAGAAATGTTTAATAGTTGATGCTGTATTAAATTTAATTCTGAAATTCCTGCTTTGGCCTATTATATTTGAACTATGAACTATATTCAAAACATCCACATTCCCTTTCCCTGTGCTTGATGGACTTTGGGCTGAACTAACTTCAGTATAGGTGTTCTGTTTTATTATTCCTACAGTTGGCAAGTAATCTTGAGACAAAGAGAGGATATGTGCTATATTCCTTTCTTTCAAGCCCTTTTTCAGTGTTGTTTCTGGCCAGTTATGTTGTATTACCATTTTGTGGCTTACATTCAGCAGATGTTGGTGAATGGAGCTCGTCCGGAAGGATGCAAACTTTGTTTGCTGACCACGTGTCACTGGATATGGGGCTTAAACCCCAAACAAATCGCTCCGAATAGGGCCACCCCAACCTCATGGATGTGGGTGGAGCCCACCCCAAGGTTTCCTAATCAGAACCCAGGCCTAGGGACGGTTAGGCTTGCGATCCTCCTCCTGAAAATAATTGCAATGAAAAGAAATAAAACTCAAGCCTCGAATCTTATTGGTTTTAATTTATAACGACCTCGGCACTCCCCTGGACATCCTTTGAACCTTGCTGACCAAGGTGGGTTGAGAATAGCCAGCTGGAATGTTTTAACCATGAATAAACCGGGATCCAAAGACCTTCTAGGGTTAGAGATGTTAAGATGTTAGATTGAGATACTTGGAATGACAGAAACACATTTGACGGGAACAGGCGATGAAGAAATCGCCAGTAATTACCCGCCAGCATACTTTTCAATTTTAACCCTCCTCAACATGGCTGGAAGCGTCCCCGTGGAAGACCCCGGTTCAGGTGGAGGGACAGCCTTACCCAGCACTTCTTCATGATAGGTATGGATCTCTAAGAAGCAGTCACGCTTGCGCAGGACCGTTCGGAATGGAGGCAAAGAGTCTCATCTCTCTCTATGCTGGACCACCAGCAGGAGCCTTAAGTCAAATTAAGTCATTCAGCAGGTGCAATCACGTGTGTCAATTCAAACAATTTACATGGCTGCCAAATAAATGTTTTATGTATCAATAAAGACAAATTGAATTAGTTATTGACAATAAGTTATTAGTAGTTCATTGGTTTGGATCTTGGTCTCGGTCTTGATCTTGTTATGTATCAATAAAGACAAATTGAATAAGTTATTGACAGTAAGTTATTAGTAGTTCATTGGTCTTGATCTTTGAAGCCTGACATCTAAATCTTAATCTTGAGTACATTGATAATTTTTCAGTCTTTTAGGACATTTTCTTGCTAGGTCATAAAGCTAACCCTCGGAGTTTGGTCATCATCTTTTAGTTTCTTATCATGAAGTTTTGTCAGGATCATTGATGTGCTGTCATAAATCAAGAAAGAAAAGTACCTGAACCTTAAAATTGATGATTTAGACATAGAGTTTCAATCACTGAGGCACGCAGACGATACAATCCGTTCCAAAACTGGCGAGAATCCAGCAAAATGTTTGTCATTCCTGTCTGAATGTAAGAATGGAGAAGGCAATTTTTTTGTTCCTACCTTGCCAAAATTCATGGGTATCCTCAGGGTACGACCACACTCAAGTGCAGCAGAGAGGCAGTATTCGTTGCTTAAGATCATCAAAAGTCCCCTCAAAAATAAATTAGAGCCAGAAACTTTAAATGATTCGATGCATGTGCACAGGTTTTTTGAAGACCTAGCAAAATGGGAAATATCTACATCACTAGTCACAAAGGCTAGTCAGTGGAAAAGGGAAGACCGGTAGCAGAAATTACGTTCTTTAGGGATAACCTTTTATATTTGTATATATTTCTGTTTCATATTTGAAGAGCACAGAATTGTTTTTCATTTAAATATTCTGCACACACTTCTGCAGCTTCATGTGATCTTATATATTTGATATGATTCATTATGATAAATTATATTTGATATTAATTGATTTGAAATACAGATTTTGATTCGATATTTTTTGGATACTGATATAGTTGGTTTCCTTGTGTATAATTTATACTTTCATTTAGGACTAGTACATGATCAATACAAGGTTTTCGCTAAATTGTAGTAGAAGGGACGGTTAATTAAAGAACATACCGTATATTTCTACCAAATGTGGAACTAATGACTAATAGTCAACGTTGCTCTGTACTTCAAATAGTTAATCTTCGGCTAAAGTCATCCTTCTCACTTCGAATTTGATGACGAGACTCACGGATAGCTATTAAGGTACTATAAGTATTCACGGTCCCCTTTTTTATGCCTACACTGCTAATCTAACTTGTTAGCTTAAAGATAAACTGTAACATCAGACCTAAAATTCTTGAAGATTCAAAGTAGGTCTTTGGAATTCATTCCCGAGGTCGCAAACTGACGCATTGATTAACGGAGCTATCGACAGTAAATTTATTACAGGGGGAGGGGGGCAGCTCTGCCAGGTACATTTTGTTAAGTTGTGGATTTGCAAAATGACTGCTGTTTAAAAGTCAATGATGAAATTTGTTTCTGCTGGCTTGTAGAATTTCATGCTCTTTGGCCCTTGCGTTTTTTGCTAATATGCTTCTTTTGTATGATACCTCCAAATCACAGTGTTTAAGCTATCGATCAGAGCAGGGGTCTAATCAAAGGAACCAGGTAAATAAGATTATTCACCACTTGCCCGAAATTTCGGTTTAGACTTGACCCATGAAAATTTTCCAGAAGTAAAAGATAAATATTAGAAATCAACACCATTTGATTCAGAAATTGACACATTAATGGTAAAGTTTACCATTAAGGATACCAACTGTGGCAGGGGGATTAAAAACATTCATAAGCAAATAAAATTCAATTTGAGGATGAAAGAGGATTATTGTGGTTATTCTTTCCAATGGAAACCTAGAAAAAAAGAAAAAAAAGATTTAGCAAAGTAAACAAATAAAAATAAAATAGTAGTTAAATAAATAAAAAGGTTCTTTATGTCCGGATACAGGATTTTAGGTCACAATTTCAGTTTTGGCTGGGTGCCCAGCGCGTCTCTTTAGTGTGAAGCCTATCAGTATTGATTACCAATTTCTGGTGATTTTTTGGGGTGATTTCGGTGAAATACTGGTGATTTTTGGTGATTTCCTTGTTGAAAAATTCGTGATTTTCGGTGATTTCCTTGGTGAAAACTGGTGATTTTTATTTTATTGTGGTGGCAACCCTGGTTGGACCTAGATTTCGACTGTGGTATCTCATTATGAGTTGATATTACGTTAGTATTTATTACTATGATCTTTCTTTTTATAAGTAGGAAATTTAACAAACGTTTAGTAATATGTCATTGGCACTTATTAATAATCCGGTATACACGCGAGAAGTGAAGTTTTGTTAATGCTAATGAAATAAAACAAAATAGGATGAAAATATAATAGTTTACAAACAAATTTGGGCTACACATTTGCACAATAGGGAGGGGGGTGTGTGTTGGTAATAATCATTAACTAACATTCATTAACTGCAACTGGACCCTCGTGTAACTGAACCACCGGGCAACTGAACCTTGTTTAACTAAACCTTCGTGCAACTAAACCCTGGTGCAACTCATCTGAACCCCCGAGTAACTGAACCCCCGTGCAATTGAACCACCGTGCAACTGAACCACTGAACTCAATTTGTTAGTATTCTAAAAATATGAGGCTATATTATTGAGTAAAACACAAGTTAGAATTTTTGTTTTATTTTTGCAAAAAAAGGAAGATCCGACGTCACAAACCATTAAAGCTGATTTATTTCTCTTTTTTAGATGAATCAGACTTTTCTGGACTTTAAGAAATATACATACGTGTTCAAAATATTTGACCTTTGTGAGTCTAGATAACGAATTTTGATCAGATGTCTTTGAGGAGATTGCAGCTAAGAAGGATAGGGGGAACTGGTTGCACTCCAGCCTTTTTTCAACATTCCTCAACAGGCCCTGAAAGTATAAACTTCATATCCTCAGGTTTATACCCTCAGCTGTTATCGGCACATTGCAGATAAGTCGTCTTGTAAAACTGGATGCTCATAGTACCTCTTGATTTAGTTGAAGATGCTCCTGAACATTTTCCGAACGATGTGGCGGCTGATACCATCGGCCATTGTAAATATTGCTGGTATTTCCTTTTCACAACCAAGTTGTAAATAGGTAACAAACTCTTTCTTGAAGTCACCTCTTGTATACACAATGCAGAAATTTCATTAAAGAAATTATGAAAAAATTGTAAGTAAATAACAATGTGTCTGTGTGTGTGTGCAAGGCAGAGTAATTTCCTCACAAATTCCACTATTTAATGCCTCCCTCCACCCCACCTCAGCGGCCCCCCGCGGCGTCCCCCGCCATGGGGCGCGCCCCCTGGCGGGGGACGCCGCGGGGAAACGCGGGGAGTTTTTTTTGAGAAAACAAAACACATTTATTTACATAAAAATAGAACTTAGAGTTCACTCTTAAACATCCAGAAACGATGGTCTCATGATATAGAATAGTTTTTACCATGTCTTATGGATTTATCACGATCAGGTATGTCCTTAGGTATTCACTGCGCAAAGAACCTAACCTCGTCTTCAGGACGGTGATAACCCCCTTTTAAATTTAGGACACTTAAACTCTTCTAGATTGAAAAGTGGAATCCTAGGGTCACACTTTTGAATTAAAACTTTATCTGTAGGTACATTACCTACATCATTAACTAACCCATTATTTAGAGGTTGATTTAAATAGTGAGTCCTCCTAACTTTATTTTAAATACTTTTGAAAATTTAAAGGTAATATGTTTATTGATCGAAAGCGTGTGCTAGTAACTGAACCACCGTTAACTGAACCACAAGTAACTGAGCCCCTGTAATTGAACCACCATGCAACTGAACCCCTGTATAACAGAACCCACGTGCATCTGGACCCTCGTGTAACTGAACCACCGGGCGACTGAACCTCGTTTAACTAAACCCTCGGGCAACTAAACCCTGGTGCAACTCATCTGAACCCCCGAGTAACTGAACCCCCGTGCAATTGAACCACCATGCAACTGAACCACTGAACTCAATTTGTCAGTATTCTAAAAATATGAGGCTATATTATTGAGTAAAACACAAGTTAGAATTTTTGTTTTATTTTTGCAAAAAAAGGAAGATCCGACGTCACAAACCATTAAAGCTGATTTATTTCTCTTTTTTAGATGAATCAGACTTGTCTGGACTTTAAGAAATAAACATATGTGTTCAAAATATTTGACCTTTGTGAGTCTAGATAACGAATTTTGATCAGATGTCTTTGAGGAGATTGCAGCTAAGAAGGATAGGGGGAACTGGTTGCACTCCAGCCTTTTTTCAACATTCCTCAACAGGCCCTGAAAGTATAAACTTCATATCCTCAGGTTTATACCCTCAGCTGTTATCGGCACATTGCAGATAAGTCGTCTTGTAAAACTGGATGTAGCACCTCTTGGTTTAGTTGCACATAGTGCCTCTTGATTTAGCTGAAGATGCTCCTGAACATTTTCCGAACGATGTGGCGGCTGACACCATCAGCAATTGTAAATATTGCTGGTATTTCCTTTTCACAACCAATAAAGGAAAAAATATTCTTTGATTGTGTTTGCCAATTTTCTTGACATTTCCCTAAGGTTTGACCTAAATGTCAAACATGCCTACTTATCTTGATAAAAAAGAAAAAAAACTTTGTATGTTAATTTTCGACATAACACCTTTAAATTAAGGTATTTTTTTCTTAGACCACACTGCCGTTAGAAGACGAACAAACAAATTTTCAAATGGGGATAAATCCATTTATTTAGACAGTGAAAAAACAGGTACAAAAGTCCAGATGTTTTGGTCACACATACAGCGACCGTCTTCAGTAGAAATACTAAAATAATAAAATTGAAACTAGCATGTTTATATACAGCAAAATAAATAGCTTTTTGGATTATTCACAAAATAATGAACTTCCGTTTTATTCACTAGATTATTTTCAGAGAGAGTTCATTGACAAAAGTCATTCAAAGTTCTTGATGTAAATTCTCTTCTTTAATCTTGCCCAAATGTAAAAGTAGAGAGCTATCTTATAGTCCTGACAGCACACCATATATGGGCTTAGAGTCATTAGGGAGAATGATTGCGTAATCGGTCAATGACCTCTTTCTCCAAGGGTGTTGTTGTTTTTGGCCAAGTGCCCGCTAGGGGAGAATGTTATGATCCAGGAATAGGAAACAGTATTTGTTGTTGTTGTTTTTGGCCAAGTGCCCGCTAGGGGAGAATGTTATGATCCAGAAATAGGAAACAGTATTTGTTGTTGTAAGTGTATGCTCGAGGCAAATTTTATGATCCAGAAATAGGAAATAGTATTTGCTGTTGTTGTTGTTGTAAGTGTATGCTCGAGGCAAATGTTATGAGTTTCCAGAAATAGGAAACAGTTAGATCACGTGTTTCCTTCTCAGCCAATCAGAGGGCTGGTTACATATTAGCGGTGGAGGGAATATAAGGAAAGGATTTTTGCCATTGCCTCGGATACAATTCTACTGGTCGAACTCCAAAAGATATTAATAACCAAACGCCATGGAAACAATTCTCAAAGAAACATCTTAGCGATGAATTGTTTTAGTGCGGGAATCAGATTTCTTAGCAATTTGAAATGTGTCAGCGCAGAGATGCCAAAAACAAAAGGAACACGCTGAAATTACGTTTAGGGTTTTTTGGGTGAAACCGTTTTAGACATTTTATGGAATTATTTCAGCGAAACAGTTAGAGACATTTTAAAAGATGATTTAAAAGATGATTTTAGAAGAGGATTTGAGGGTGAAACTCTCTGGTCGTTATAATACACAAGTTCCATTTGAACAGTGTTGTGAGGTCCCCTACCACAACCCAAAAGGGTTCCGATCCCCCTACCCCAACCCCGAAAGAACCCCCCGGTCCTCAAAGGTTCTTCGGGCTCCCAAACGGCCCCCCGCACCCCCAAGGCGCCGGAGCCACCAATTTAATACGTTTTTAAGGCTTTATTATATCTTTTCAGAACAAATTAGTATTTTAGGGAATTATTTCGGCGAAACAGTTAGAGACATTTTAAAAGATGATTTTTGAAGAGATTTTAGAGGAGGATTTGAGGGTCAAACTCTGTAGTCGTTATAATACACAATTTCCATTTGAACAGTGTTGTGAGGTCCTTTACCCTAGCACCAAAGGGTTTCAATTCCCCTAACGCCAACCCCCAGGAAACCCCCCGGCCACAAAGGGACCCCCACCTCCCCAAGGACCCACCGGCCCTCAAGGGGCCCCCAGATCCCCAAAGACCCTCCTCGGCCCCCATTTTTCGTTGTTGTGTGTTGTCTGAAACCTATGATTTGGGGTGTATGGGTTGCTATTTTTGACTTTTCTGAGTTGGATTTCTTAGTCTTTCATAGGTATGTGTTGTCTGAAACCTATGGTTTGGGATGGGTGGTTTGCTATTTTTGACTTTTCTGAGCTGGATTTCTTACCCTTTCATAGGTGTGTTGTCAGAAAATTATGATCTGGGATGTGTAGTTTGCTATTTGGACTTTTCAGAGCTAGGATTCTTAGACTCTCATAGGTGTTTGTTGTCTGAAACTTCTAGTTTGGGATGAGTAGTTTGCCATTTCAGGCTTTTATGAGCTAGGGTTTCCTAGTATTTCGTAGGTGAATGTTGTCAGAAAATTTTGATTTGGGATATGTAAATTACTATTTCGGGCTATTCTGAGCTAGATTTCTTAGTCCCTCATAGGTGTTTCTTGTCTGAAACCTATAGTTTGGGATGAGTAGTTTGCTATTTTTGACTTTTCTGAGCTAGGTTTCTTACCCTTTCATAGGTGTGTGTTGTCAGAAACTTATGATTTGGGATATGTAAATTACTATTTTTGACCTTTCTGAGCTAGATTTCTTAGCCTTTCATAGGTGTTTGTTGTCTGAAACCTATAGTTTGGGATGAGTAGTTTGCTTTTTGGACTTTTCAGAGCTGGATTTCTTAGCCTTTCGTAGGTTTGTGTTGACTGAAACTTATGATTTGGGATATGTAAATTACTATTTCGGGCTTTTCTAAGCTAGATTTCTTAGTCTTTCGTTGGTGTGTGTTGTCTGAAACTTATGATTAGGGATTTGTAGTTTGCTTTTTGGAGTTTTCAGAGCTAGGATTCTTAGTCCCTCATAGGTGTTTGTTGTCTGAAACCCATAGTTTGGGATGAGTAGTTTGCCATTTCAGGCTTTTCTGAGCTAAGGTTTCATAGTAATTCGTCAGTGTGTGTTGTCTGAAACTTGTGATTTGGGATATGTAAATTACTATTTCGGGCTTTTCTAAGCTAGATTTCTTAGTCTTTCGTAGGTGTGTGTTGTCTGAAACCTATGATTTGTGATGGATGGGTTGCTATTTTTGACTTTTCTGAGCTGGATTTCTTAGCCTTTCATAGGTGTCTGTTGTCTGAAAACTATGATTTGGGATGGTTAATTTGCTATTTTTAACTTTTCTGAGCTAGGTTTCTTAGCCTTTCATAGGTGTTTGCTGTCAGAAAATTAATATTTGGGATTTGTAGTTTGCTTTTTGGACTTTTCAGAACTAGGATTCTTAGTCCCTCATAGGTGTTTGTTGTCTGAAACCTATAGTTTGGGATAAATAGTTTGCTATTTCAGGCTTTTCTGAGCTAAGGTTTCTTAGTATTTCATAGGTGTGTGTTGTCTGAAACTTATGATTTGAGGTGTGTAATTTGGTATTTCCGACTTTTCATAACCAGATTTCTTTGTCTTTCGTAGGTGTGTGGTGTCTGAAACCTATGATTTGGGATGTGTTGGTTGCTATTTTTTTACTTTTCTGAGCTGGATTTCATAGCCTTTCGTAGGTGTGTGTTGACTGAAACCTATGATTTGGGAATGAATGGTTTGCTATTTTTGACTTTTCTGAGCTAGATGTCTTAGCATTTCATAGGTGTGTGCTTTCAGAAAATTATGATTTGGGAGGTGTAGTTTGCTTTTTGGACTTTTCATATTTAGGATTCTTAGTCCCTCATAGGTGTTTGTTGTCTGAAACTTCTAGTTTTGGATGAGTAGTTGGCTATTTCAGGCTTTTCTGAGCTAAGGTTTCTTAGTATTTCCTAGATGAATGTTGTCTGAAACTTATGATTTGGGATATGTAAATTACTATTTCGAGCTTTTCTGAGTTGGATTTCTTAGTCTTTCATAGGTAAGTGTTGTCTGAAACCTATGATTTGGGATGGGTGGTTTGCTGTTTTTGACTTTTCTGAGCTGGATTTCTTACCCTTTCATAGGTGTGTGTTGTCAGAAAATTATGATTTGGGATGTGTAGTTTGCTAGTTGGACTTTTCAGAGCTAGGATTCTTAGTCTCTCATAGACGTTTGTTGTCTGAAACCTATAGTTTGGGATGAATAGTTTGCTATTTCAGGCTCTTATGAGCTAGGGTTCCTAGTATTTCGTAGGTGTGTGTTGTCTGAAACATATGATTTGGGGTATGTAAATTACTATTTCGGGCTTTTCTGAGCTAGATTTCTTAGTCCTTCGTTGATGTGTGTTGTCTGAAACCTATGATTTGGGATGGGTGGAAAGCTATTTTTGACTTTTCTGATCTGGATTTCTTAGCCGTTCATAGGTGAGTGTTGTCTAAAACTTATGATTTGGGATGGTTAATTTTCTATTTCCGGCTTTCATTAGCTAGGTTTCTTAGCCTTTCATAGGTGTGTGTTGTCAGAAAATTATGATTTGGGATGTATAGTTTGCTATTTGGACTTTTCAGAGCTAGGATTCTTAGTCCATCATAGGTGTTTCTTGTCTGAAACCTATAGTTTGGGATGAGTAGTTTGCTATTTCAGGCTTTTATGAGCTAGGTTTCTTAGCCTTTCGTAGGTGTGTGTTGACTGAAACTTATGATTTGGGATATGTAAATCACTATTTCGGGCTTTTCTAAGCTAGATTTCTTAGTCTTTCGTTGGTGTGTGTTGTCTGAAACCTATGATTTGGGACGTGGGGGGGGTTGCTATTTTTTGACTTTTCTGAGCTGAATTTCTTAACCGTTCATAGGTGTGTGTTGACTGAAACCTATGATTTGGGATGAGTGGTTTGTTATTTTTGACTTTCCTGAGCTAGATTTCTTAGCCTTTCATAGGTGTGTGTTGTCAGAAAATTATGATTTGGGATGTGTAGTTTGCTTTTTGTACTTTTCAGAGCTATGATTTTTAGTCTCTCATAGGCGTTTGTTGTCTGAAACTTCTAGTTTGGGATGAATAGTTTGCTATTTCAGGCTTTTCTGAGCTTAGGTTTCCTAGTATTTCGTAGGTGAATGTTGTCTGAAACTTATGATTTTGGATATGTAAATTACTATTTCTGGGCTTTTCTAAGCTAGATTTCTTAGTCTTTCGTTGGTGTGTGTTGTCTGAAACCTATGATTTGGGATGGGTGGATTGCTATTTTTGACTTTTCTGAGCTGGATTTCTTAGCCTTTCATAGGTGTGTGTTGTCTGAAACCTATGATTTGGGATGGTTAATTTGCTATTTTGACTTTTCTGAGCTAGGTTTCTTAGCTATTCATAGGTGTGTCCTGTCAGAAAATTATGATTTGGGATTTGTAGTTTGCTTTTTGGACTTTTCAGAGCTAGAATTCTTAGTCCCTCATAGGTGTTTGTTGTCTGAAACCTTTAGTTTGGGATGAGTATTTGGCTATTTCAGGCTTTTCTGAGCTAATTTGGCTTAGCATTTCATTCGCTTTTGTGACCTGAATCCTTCGATATGGGTTGTCTAATGTGCCACTTCGATTTTTAAATACCAGATTTATAAGTAATTAGAGGGCGTTTGTTTTCTGAGACCAATGATTTGGGTTGTGTGAGTTGCTATTTTTTTACTTTTTTGAGCTGGATTTCTTAGCCTTTCGTAGGGGTGTGTTGACTGAAACCTATGATTTGGGATGAGTGGTTTGCTATTTTTGACTTTTCTGAGCTAGATTTCTTAGCCTTTCATAGGTGTGTGCTGTCAGAAAATTATGATTTGGGAGGTGTAGTTTGCTTTTTGGAATTTTCAGAGCAAGGATTCTTAGTCCCTCATAGGTGTTTGTTGTCTAAAACTTATAGTTTGGGATGAATAGTCTGATATTTCAGACTTTTCTGAGCCAAGGCATCTTAGAATTTTGTAGGTGAATTTTATCTAAAACTTATGATTTGGGATATGTAAATTACTATTTCGGGCTTTTCTAAGCTAGATTTCTTGTCTTTCGTTGGTGTGTGTTGTCTGAAACCTATGATTTGGGATGTGTGGGTTGCTATTTTTTTACTTTTCTGAGCTTTATTTCTTAGCCTTTCATATGTGTGTGTTGACTGAAAGCTACGATTTGGGATGTCTTGGTTGCTATTTTCGACATGTCCTAGTTGTAACTATTAGCCATTGATAGAAGTTTACTGTCGGAAAATCAGTAAATAGGTCGTGTACTTTGCTTTTTTGAACTTTAAAGAATAGGATTCTTAGTCTCTTATAGGTGGTTGTTGTCTGAAACCAACAGTTTGGGATGAGTAGTTGGCAATTTCAGGCTTTTCTGAGTTAAGGTTTCTTAGTATTTCGTAGGTGTGTGTTGTCTGAAACTTATGATTTGAGTTGTGTAATTTGCTATTTCCGACATGATCAATTCTATTTCCCCAAAATAATATAAAAAGTTTCCACTTCAGTTCAGATTTTTCTCAAAGAGATGAAAAAATTTAAAATACTGTTCCAAATTTTTCAAAGAAGATAGAAAAGTTCAAGTTCTCTTCTGAATTCTACCAAAGAACACAATTCAATTCTAATTTCTCCAGAGAAAATAAAAAGCTTCCACTTCAGTTTTAAGCTCACCAAGACAAAAAAAGTTTAAAGTTTAGTTCGACTTTTTCCGTAGAAGATAGGAAAAGTTATACTATGGTTTGTGATTATTTTCCATGAAGATAAAAAGTTTCACTTTAATTCTAAATTTTCTTAAATTCAGTTCCGACTATTCTCAAAGAGATGAAAAAATTCAAAATACTGTTCCAAATTTTTCATAGAAGATAGAAAAGTTCAAGTTCTCTTTTGAATTTTACCAAAGAACACAATTCAATTCTAATTTCTCTAGAGAAAATAAGAATCTTCCACTTCAGTTTCAAGTTCACCAAGACATAAAAAATATAAAATTCACTTCTAAATTTTTCCATAGAAGATAGGAAAAGTTATACTATGATTGTGATTATTTTCCATTAAGATAAAAAGTTTCACTTTAATTCTACATATTCTTAAATTCAATTCCGACCTTTCTCAAAGAGATGAAAAAATTTAACGTTCTGTTCCAAATATTTTCCCAGAAGAAGAAAAGTTCAACTTCGATTCTTAATTTTCTCAATGAAAATGAAATAAGTTATTCATCAAATCTATTTTCCCAAAATAATATAAAAATTTCGACTTCAGTTCAGATTTTTTTCTCAAAGAGATGAAGAAATTTAAAGTTCTGTTCGAAATTTTTCATAGAAGATAGGAAAAGTTATACTTTGATCGTGAATATTCAAGTTCTATTCTGAATTTTACCAAAGAATACAATTCAATTCTAATTTCCCCAATAAAAAATTTAAAGTTCAGTTCTAAATTTTTCCGTAGAAGATAGGAAAAGTTATACTATGATTATGATTATTTTCCATGAAGATAAAAAGTTTCACTTTAATTATAAATTTTCTTAAATTCAGTTCCGACTTTTCTCAAAGAGATGAAAAAATTTAAAGTTATGTTCCAAATTTTTCATAGAAGATAGGACAAGTTATACTTTGATTGTGAATATTCTTCATGAAGATATGGAGATCCGCTTTAATTCTGGCGACGCTTTAATTCTGATTTTTTTTAAAGAACTACAAAATATGCAAGTTTTCATCTTGATTTTTATGGAGAAGAGAAAAAAAGTTAGCTCAATTCTGAAATTTACCAATAAATATGAATAAGCTTTCATTTCAGTTCCTAATTTCTCAAAGACATAAAAAAAATAAAGTTCAATTCTAAATTTTTCCATAGAATATAGGAATGGCTATACTATGATTGTGATTATTTACCATGAAGATAAAAAGTTTCACTTTATTATCTAATTTTTCTTAAATTCAGTTCATTCATCTAACCTCCAAAAACAATAGGTTAGGTTAGGTTAGGCATAAATAAATAATAATAAATAATTAGAAACATTTCTCCATGTTTAAGTTAGATTAGGTTAGGTTAACTTATCATGAGCGCTCATGAGCTAAGCTAACCTAACTTAAACATGGTAAAAAGATTAAATTAGGTTAGGTTAGGCTAGATTAAGTTAGGTTAGGTTAAGTTGGGTTAGGTTAGGTTAGGTTAGGTTAGGTTAGGTTAAGTTAGGTTAGGTTAAGTTAGGTTAGGTTAGGTTGGATTAAGTTAGGTTAGGTTAAGCTAGATTAAGTTAGGTTAGGTTAAGTTAGGTTAGGTTAGGTTAGATTAAGTTAGGTTAGGTTAATTTAGGTTAGGTCTGGTTAGCCTACGTACGCGCACGTACGTAGGCAATCATAGTATAGCCATTCCTATCTTCTATGGAAAAATTTAGAATATAACTTTAAATTTTTTATGTCTTTGAGAAATTAGGAACTGAAATGAAAGCTTATTCATTTTTAGTGGTAAATTTCAGAATTGAGCAAACTTTTTTTCTCTTCTCAAGAAAATTCAGATGAGAACTTGCACATTTTGTAGTTCTTCGAGAAAACTGAGAATTAAAGTGGAGCCAGAATTAAAGTGGAGCTCCATATCTCATGAAGAATATTCACAATCAAAGTATAACTTTTCCTATCTTCTATGAAAAATTTGGAACAGGACTTTAAATTTTTTCATCTCTTTGAGAAAAGTCGGAACTGAATTTAAGAAAATTTATAATTAAAGTGAAACTTTTTTATCTTCATGGAAAATAATCAAAATCATAATATAACTTTTCCTATCTTCTACGAAAAAATTTAGAACTGAACTTAAAATTTTTTATTGGGGAAATAATAATTGAATTGTATTCTTTGGTAAAATTCAGAATAGAATTTGGATATTCACGATCAAAGTATATCTTTTCCTATCTTCTATGAAAAATTTGGAACAGAACTTTAAATTTCTTCATCTCTTTGAGAAAAAAATCTGAACTGAAGTGGAAATTTTATATTATTTTGGGAAAATAGAATTGATCAATAACTTATTTCATTTTCATTAAGAAAATTCAGAATCGAAGTTGAACTTTTCTTCTTCCGAGAAAATATTTTGAACAGATCTTTAAATTTTTTCATCTCTTTGAGAAAGGCCGGAATTGAATTTAAGAAAATTTAGAATTAAAGTGAAACTTTTTATCTTCATGGAAAATAATCACAATCATAGTATAACTTTTCTTATCTTCTATGGAAAAATTTAGAAGTGAATTTAAAATTTTTATGACTTGGTGAACTTGAAACTGAAGTGGAAGATTCTTATTTTCTCTAGAGAAATTAGAATTGAATTGTGTTCTTCGGTAAAATTCAAAAGAGAACTTGAAATTTTCTATCTTCTATGAAAAATTTGGAACAGTATTTTAAATTTTTTCATCTCTTTGAGAAAAGTCGGAACTGAATTTAAGAAAATTTAGAATTAAAGTGAAACTTTTTATCTTCATGGAAAATAATCACAAATCATAGTATAACTTTTCCTATATTCTACGGAAAAATTTGAACTAAACTTTAAATTTTTTATGTCTTGGTGAACTTAAAACTGAAGTGGAAGCTTTTTATTTTCTCTGGAGAAATTAGAAATGAATTGTGTTCTTTGGTAAAATTCAGAAGACAACTTGAACTTTTCTATCTTCTTTGAAAAATTTGGAGCAGTATTTTAACTTTTTTCATCTCTTTGAGAAAAATCTGAACTGAAGTGGAAACTTTTTATATTATTTTGGGGAAAAGAATTGATCATGACGGAAATAGAAAATTACACACCTCAAATCATAAGTTTCAGATAACACACACGTACGAAATACTAAGAAACCTTAGCTCAGAAAAGCCTGAAATTGCCAACTACTCATCCCAAACTGTTGGTTTCAGACAACAAACACCTATGAGGGACTAAGAATCCTAGCTCTGAAAAGTCCAAAAAGCAAACTACAATCCCAAATCATAATTTTCTGACCGCACACACCTATGAAAGGCTAAAAAATCTAGCTCGGAAAAGTCAACAATAGCAAGCAACTCATCCAAAATACTAGTTTTCAGTCAACACACACCAATGAAAGGATATGAACACCAGTTAAGAAAGTTCAAAAAATAGTAGGCCGCAAATCTAGAGTCATAGGTTTCGGACAACATACACATACAGCAGACTAGAAATCTAGCTTAGAAAAGCCTGAAATAGTAATTTACATATCTCAAATCATAAGTTTCAGACAGCATTCACCTACGAAACACTAAGAAACCTTAGCTCAGAAAAGGCTGAAATAGCCAACTACTCATCCCAAACTAGAATTTTCAGACAACAAACACCTATGAGGGACTAAGAATCCTAGCTCTGAAAAGTCCAAAAAGCAAACTACACCTCCCAAATCATAATTTTCTGACAACACACACCTATGAAAGGCTAAGAAATCTAGCTCAGAAAAGTCAAAAATAGCAAACCACTCATCCCAAATCATAGGTTTCAGTCAACACACCCCTACGAAAGGCTAAGAAATCCAGCTCAGAAAATTCAAAAAATAGAAACCCACACAACCTAAATCATAGGTTTCAGGCAACACACACCAACGAAAGACAGAAAATCTGGCTATGAAAAGTCGGAAATAGCAAATTAGATACCTCAAATCATAAGTTTCAGGCAACACACGCCTACAAAATACTAATACACCTTAGCTCAGAAAAGCGTGAAATATCCAAACACTCATCCCAAACTATAGGTTTCAGACAACAAACAACTATGAGGGACTAAGAATCCTAGCTCTGAAAAGTCCAAGAGGCAAACTACAAATCCTAAATCATACTTTTCTGACAGCACACACATATGAAAGGCTAAGAAACCTAGCTCATAAAAGCCAAAAATAGCAATCCACCCATCCCAAATCATAGGTTTCAGACAACACACACCAACGAAAGACTAAGAAATCTAGCTTAGAAAAGCCCGAAATAGTAATTTACATATCCCAAATCATAACCATCCCAAATTAACCATCCCAAATCATAGGTTTCAGACAACACACACACCTATGAAAGGCTAAGAAATCCAGCTCAGAAAAGTCAAAAATAGCAATCCATCAATCCCAAATCATAGGTTTCAGACAACACACACCAATGAAAGACTGAGAGATCTAGCTTAGAAAAGCGCGAAATTGTAATTTACATATCCCAAATCATAAGTTTCAGACAACATTCACCTACGAGTTACTAGGAAACCTTAGCTCGGAAAAGCCTGAAATAGCAAACTATTCATCCCAAACTAGAAGTTTCAGACAACAAACGCCTATGAGAGACTAAGAATCCTAGCTCTGAAAACTCCAAAAAGCAAACTACACATCCAAAATCATAGGTTTCAGTCAACACACACCTATGAAAGGCTAAGAAATCCAGCTCAGAAAAGTCAAAAAATAGCAACCCACACATCCCAAATCATAGGTTTCAGACAACACACACCAAAGAAAGACTAAGAAATCTAGCTTAGAAAAGCCCGAAATAGTAATTTACATATCCCAAATCATAATTTTCAGACAACACACACCTACGAAAGGCTAAGAAACCTAGCTCATAAAAGCCTGAAATAGCAAACTACTCATCCCAAACTATAGGTTTCAGACAACAAACACCTATGATGGACTAAGAATCCTAGCTCTGAAAAGTCCAACTAGCAAATTACACATCCCAAATCATAATTTTCTGACAACACACACCTATGAAAGGGTAAGAAATCCAGCTCAGAAAAGTCATAAATAGCAAACCACCCATCCCAAATCATAGGTTTCAGACAACACATGCCTATGAAAGACTAAGAAATCCAGCTCAGAAAAGTCCGAAATAGTAATTTACATATCCCAAATCATAGGTTTCAGACAACATTCAGCTCAGAAAAGCCTGGAATAGCCAACTACTCATCCCAAACTAGAAGTTTCAGACAACAAACACCTATGAGGGACTAAGAATCCTAGCTCTGAAAAGTCCAAAAAGCAAACTACACCTCCCAAATCATAATTTTCTGAAAGCACACACCTATGAAATGCTAAGAAATCTAGCTCAGAAAAGTCAAAAATAGCAACCCACACATCCCAAATCATAGGTTTCAGACACCACACACCTACGAAAGACTAAGAAATCTGGTTATGAAAAGTCGGAAATAGCAAATTACATACCTCAAATCATAAGTTTCAGACAACACACACCTATGAAATACTAAGAAACCTTAGCTCAGAAAAGCCTAAAATAGCA
This sequence comes from Artemia sp. Qi Xiang Cuo, assembly GCF_049724085.1. NCBI lineage: Eukaryota > Metazoa > Arthropoda > Branchiopoda > Anostraca > Artemiidae > Artemia > Artemia sp. Qi Xiang Cuo. The sequence continues at coordinate 82,239 of NC_142814.1, forward strand.
AACTATTCATCCCAAACTATAGGTTTCAGACAACAAACACCTATGAGGGACTATGAATCCTAGTTCTGAAAAGTCCAAAAGCAAACTACAAATCCCAAATCATAATTTTCTGACATCACACACCTATGAAAGGCTAAGAAACCTAGCTCAGAAAAGTCAAAAATAGCAAATTAACCATCCCAAATCATAGGTTTCAGACAACACACACCTATGAAAGGCTAAGAAATCCCGCTCAGAAAAGTCAAAAATAGCAATCCACCCATCCCAAATCATAGGTTTCAGACAACACACAACAATGAAAGACTAAGAAATCTAGCTTAGGAAAGCCCGAAATAGTAATTTACATATCCCAAATCCTAAGTTTCAGACAATATTCACCTACGAAATACTATGAAACCTTAGCTCAGAAAAGCCTGAAATAGCAAATTACACACCTAAAATCATAAGTTTCAGACAACACACACCTACGAAATACTAAGAAACCTTAGCTCAGAAAAGCCTGTAATAGCAAACTACTCATCCCAAACTATAGGTTTCAGACAACAAACACCTATGAGGGACTATGAATCATAGCTTTGAAAAGTCCAAAAAGCAAACTAAAAATCCCAAATCATAGGTTCCAGACAACGCACATCAACGAAAGACTAAGAAATCTAGCTTAGAAACGCCCGAAATAGTAATTTAAATATCCCAAATCATAAGTTTCAGTCAACACACACCTACGAAAGGCTAAGAAATCCAGCTCTGAAAATTCCAAAAAGCAAACTACTCATCCCAAACTATAGATTTCAGACAACAAACACCTATCAAAGGCTAAGAAATCTAGCTCAGAAAAGTCAAAAATAGTAATTTACATATCCCAAATCATAAGTTTCTGACAACATAAACCTATGAATGGGTAAGAAACCTAGCTCAGAAAAGTCAAAAATAGCAAACTACTCATCCCAAACTATAGGTTTCAGACAACAAACACCTATGAGGGACTAAAAAATCTAGCTCAGAAAAACCCGAAATAGTAATTTACATATCCCAAATCATAATTTTCTGACAACATTCACCTACGATATACTAGGAAAGCCTAGCTCATAAAAGCCTGAAATAGCAAACTACTCATCCCAAACTAGAAGTTTAAGACAACAAACACCTATGAGAGACTAAGAATCCTAGCTCTGAAAAGTCCAAATAGCAAACTACACATCCCAAATCATAACTTTCTGATAACACACACCTATGAAAGGGTAAGAAATCTAGCTCAGAAAAGTCAAAAATAGCAAACCACCCATCCCAAATCATAGGTTTCAGACAACACATACCTATGAAAGACTAAGAAATCCAACTCAGAAAAGTCAAAAATAGCAACCCATACACCCCAAATCATAGGTTTCAGACAACACACAACAACGAATGGTGGGGCCCGGGAAGGGCCTTTGAGGGTGTGGCGGGCCCTTGAGGGCCGGTTGGTCCTTTGGGAGCTTGGGGGACCTTTGAGGACCGGGGGCTTCCTGTGGGGTTGCGGTTGGAGAATCGTAACCCTTTGGGGTTGGGGTAAAGGACCTCACGACACTGTTCAAATGGAACTTGTGTATTATAACGACCACAGAGTTTCACCCTCAAATCCTCTTCTAAAATCTCTTCAAAAATCATCTTTTAAATTGTCTCTAACTGTTTCGCCGAAATAATTCCCTAAAATAATAATTTGTTCTGAAAAGATATAATAAAGCCTTAAAAAAGTATTAAAATGGGGGCTCAGGAGCCTTTGGGGCGCCGGGGGCCCTTTGGGAGCCGGGAGAACCTTTGAGTCCGGGGGTCTTCATTCGGGGTTGGGGTGGGGGGAGCGGAACCCTCGTGGACTATGGTAGGAGATCTCACAACACAGTTCAAATGGAACTTGTGTATTATAACGACCACAGAGTTTCACCCTCAAATCCTCTTCTAAAATCATCTTTTAAATCATCTTTTAAAATGTCTCTAACTGTTTCGCCAAAATATTTCCATAAAATGTCTAAAACGGTTTTGCCCAAATAATCACAAAACGTAATTTCAGCGTGTTCCTTTTGTTTTTGGCATCTCTGCGCTGACACATTTCAAATTACTAAGAAACCTGATTCCCGCGCTAAAACAATTCATCGCTAAGATGTTTCTTTGAGAATTGTTTCCATGGCGTTTGGTTATTAATATCTTTTGGAGTTCGACCAGTAGAATTGTTTCCGAGGCAATGGCAAAAATCCTTTCCTCATATTCCCTCCGCCGCTAATATGTAACCAGCCCTCTGATTGGCTGAGAAGGAAACACGTGATCTGACTGTTTCCTATTTCTGGAAACTCATAACATTTGCCTCGAGCATACACTTACAACAACAACAACAACAAATACTGTTTCCTATTTCTGGATCATAAAATTTGCCTCGAGCATACACTTACAACAACAAATACTGTTTCCTATTCCTGGATCATAATATTCTCCCCTAGCGGGCACTTGGCCAAAAACAACAACAACAAATACTCTTTCCTGTTCCTGGATCACAACATTCTCCCCTAGCGTGCACTTGGCCAAAAACAACAACACCCTTGGAGAAAGAGGTCATTGACCGATTACGCAATCATTCTCCCTAATGACTCTATGCCTATATAAGAAGTGCCGTCACGACTATAAGATAGCTCTCTACTTGTAAAACAAATTTCCAATGAAAGTGGCAAAGCCTTCTGTGTCTTCTAATTGCAAACCAAATGTTGAGTTTATGGTTGTTCATTGTATTGGTCTCGTTCCCCCATATGTAGAACGTATTTTCGACATAACACCTTTAAATTAGGTTTTGTTTTCTTAGACCACACTGCCGTTCTAAGACGAACAAATAAACTTTCAAATGGGAATAAATCCATTTATTTAGACAGGGAAAAAACAGGTACAAAAGTCCAGATATTTCTGGACTTACAGGCCTTGCACCAGGGGCTAACCTAGAGGCATAGTTATTTAACCTTTGAACTGTTTTAAATAACTTTGTCATCTCAAAATTATCAATCGGATGTATTTGGGGAAAAAAGAGCGTGGGGGTGGAAGCCCTTTGATCACTTTCAACACTTAAAAAGTGCACTGGAACTTTTGATTTACAATCGAATTAGTACCCCCCCCCCCCTCCCCCCAAGTTCATGCTAAAATCTTTTCCATAAAATATTATGTGTCAACATTGAGTAGCTAGCTTAACTTACAGCTCTTGCTCCAGGAGCTGCTGGTGGGATTATTAACCCCAGGGGCAAGGTTATTTGACCTTTAGACTATTTTGAACGACGATTTTTTTGATCGGCTGAATTTGGGGGGGGGGGTGGAGAATGACAGCTAAGAGGTAGAGGCTGATTGTCCTTCAATTACCAATTTAATTACCAATTTCAATTTCCAATCGAATGAGCTTTCTCCAAAGTTTGTACGACCATCCGTTCTATAAAAACCTTAAATTTTAACAATGGGTAACTTGCAATAACCTACAGCCCTTGCCCCGAGGACTGTAGGGGTTTTTGCTAATCACGTTTATTAATCACGTTTTATTATTCGATTTTAAATTATAAGTTTTAGTGCCTTTTTTAAAAGTCAAAAGTTCTGGAAGGGTACCCCCCCCCCAGCAAAAACACCTTCTGTGGAAAACCTCTAGGATATACCACCTCACAGAAAACAACCCCCGCCCGTGGAAAATATATCCCCGTGAAAAATCCTCCCCCCCCCCGAAAAATGCCCCATGTGGTTGGCTGGTGTTCAATCTCTTTCGACTTATAAAAAAGACTAGATCTGCCTGGGGATTATAAAACAATTTCTACCTCCATCCTTCTCTCGTCTCTCCATTAGGGCAAGTTTTGTATTTATCCGAAGGCTCAATGAGAGTTGAGATGTTTTGGCAATAAAATGCATCCTTTGAGGTATCTCCCTCTCTCCCTAGCTACGAAACAATCAGAGAAACCCATTACAGAAGTTTAAGTACCTTTTAAAGTTTTGTAATTTGTCCACTGCTTACAGATAGTGTTTATTATTGGGAAACATACGAACATTTTTCGCGTGGGTGTTTTCTGATGGAGGGGAGGGCGTGGGGGGGGGGGGGTTCTGCAGGATTTTCCACGAAAAGCACATTTTTGAACGGGAGTGGGGGGGGGGGGACAAATCTGACACATAAATTCTCTTTTTCCACTTTCCTTAATACCTCTCAACTAAACTAAAAAATAATAAACTCAAATAAAATATTCAAATTTGGAAAACCATATTTTTCAGGAGAAGGTATTTTTTTAATGAAAGGTTTTTTCTTGGGAGAGAGGAGATAAACGCCTAGACTCGTAGACAGTGACAGGTCGAAGGGAACCCCCATTAACAGAGATAAAAAAAAAAAAGGAGAATAAATCTGGCTTTAAGAGTTTGTGACGTCCGATTTTCTTTGTTTTTGAGACAACATAACAGAGCTTTTTATTAATCCTTTTGACAGCCATTTATATCATGAATTTAAAAAGCAAACAATTCCAACAAGATCAAACATGTAAAGATTCTAACTTGTGTTAGAATCTTACATTGTGAATCTTACATTGTACTTACATTGTGTTACCCAATGTAAGTACGGTGTTTGAGTTGCAGGACAGTTCAGTTATACGGGGGTTCAGTTTCACAGTGGTTCAGTTGCATGATGGTTCAGTTGCACGGCGGAACTTTTGCACGGTGGCTTAGTTGCACGGGGGTTCAGTTACAAGGGGTTTCAGTTAAACGGTAGATCAGTTGCACGGCGGTTGAGTTGCACGAGGACTCCGTTAAATGGGGTTAAGTTGTACGAGGGTTCAGTTACACGAAGGTTCAGCTACCCGGTGGTTCAGTTGCACAGTGGTTCAGTTACAGTCGTTCAGTTGCTTGGGATTCAGTTGCACGGTGGTTCAGTTGCAATGGAAACGATCGAAGGATAACTGATAATTATTTTTAAATGGCACAAGAGTGGTCAGAACAGTGAAAGGGGCTGCGCGCGTGGAGGAAGCCGTGTGCACGGAATTTTTTGACTGGCACTCTTTTTTAAGTACTTGCACTCTTTTTTTGGCTCTGATTTGCACCCTTTTTTGGCGTCGACAGTTCGCAACCCTTGTTTTTATCTTCTGTTGGACACTGCCATGCTCCATTTCAATGTGCTATTTTTCAAATACTTCTGCATTACTATCACTCCATGTGAAGTAGCAAAATGAACCTGCCCATTAGAAGGAATTTTTCTCCCGTACCAATGTAGAAATTTATTTCTCAATGTAATAATTGTTTTAGCAATTGCGTTTAATCGTAGCAACTATGTACAATGAGGTTCCATTTATGGTAGAGAGACGATGCTTTTATGATCAAACAGAGCAACGTAGAATCAAGTTCATGAGTTGTCACTACAAGTAACCCTAAACTCCCCTTGGCTGTATTCTTGGCACTATTTTTCTGAATCCTAGCTCTGTATTTCTATAATATGTGTTAAGAACATTCCTCTCTGGCAAAATTCTTCAAATTAAAAACTGTGCATTTGTTACGCTTGTTCTTCTTTAGCTTGAAAGTCTCAAGGTCTTTGTCTTTCAACTGCTGTCTAAAAAATTCATAGCTAATAATATCAGCTTTTTCTTTAGCCAGTTTATCCCTGTGAACGTAAAACACCTCTTTAAAAGTCCCATAAGGATGCTCGAAGACCTTGAAGTTCTTTTATTGTCCTAGGCTCTATATTAGCGTGATTGGAGTTTCGGAAGGTCATCCAAAATTTTCTGTGACCTTTGCTTTCTTTCTGAAGAGCTAAGTGATTTCCTAGGGTCCAACTGAATTGAGATTCTTCAGTTGCTTGGATCTTGTGATGGATAGATTCCATTCTTTCCAACCTGTTCAGACTAGTTCTTACTTGCAATTTGTCAATACCGAACAATTAAAAACATTTGCTTCATCCCTTCCGAGGTTTAAATCCTTATTAGCTTTCCGTTCACCATCTTCCCTGTTCTGTACTTTTCTTCCTTCATATTCTATTCCTTGGAATCTAGAACAGTAATTTTTCAGTCAATTTTTCCCTGGCTTTGATTTGTCTTTGTTCCTGCTTTTTCTAGACGATGCGGTACTGTTCACAGATCTATCTGTGTCGGTGTCCAAATTATTATCTGGATTATCTCCTAGACTTTTGTCGTGGATTAATTCGCTCCCACGTTTGTGGTCAGATATAATTGATGAGAAAATAGGAGCAAATATACCCACTGGTTCATTCAGAATGGATTCTCAAGCAATACTTCTGTTTTGGTCCATGTGATATTCCTGTTCGTTTCTTGAAATCAGATCAGTACATAAGCAGAGTGGCCATTCAGTTCATCATTCGCTAACCCTGTTTCATTAAAAGCTCCCTCAGTTTTATTCAGAGCTGAGTATTGCCTGGCTCTGCTTCATTGAAACCTTGATCAGTTTGCTTTGACAGCCAAAGAATAACACAAACTTCTACAATTTAATCGCTTTGTAATCAAATTTCTGGAAGAATAGGTGCAAGCACAGAAAAGACTTAAGTATTATAGCTGTGACCTCCATCTTGCTTCCTTGTTCCTTGACGTCTACTGATATGTGGCTGGCTCTTTCACGTGAAAATCTGAATAAAGGCACGTGGGACACAAAATTTGCATATTGTTACTGAACTGGAAATACTTTCAATAGAGGTTTTGTAACCCATTCTACCACTACAATGGAGTATTCTACAGTCCTTAATTTATTTTCAGGGTTCTGGTCCTGAAAGGCTGGAACTGTTTTAGGGGTAAATTAGTAATCCAATCAGGCATTTGATTAGAAAGTTCTGATATTTTTCGGACGATTAGAGAGGGTTTTGCTTGAATGTTTTCTTTTCTCAAATCTTCAAAACAAAAGAAAAAATTTACCATGCAAACAGTGTAATGGATCACTACTATAACCAATAAGCTATCTATACGTACCATTAAGTATCTATAGTATCTATATGTACAATCTATACAAGTACAAGTATCTATAGATACTTATAGATACGTATAGATACAAGTATCTATAGTATCTATACGTACCATCTATACAAGTACAAGTATCTATAGATATTCAAAGATACGTATAGATACAGAGATCTATACGTAATATAGATACAAGTATCTATACGTACCATAAAACAGAAGAGTTTTAGAACCCAGACAGCTGGGTAACGTAACCTTTACCGATCTTCAACCAGTGGACCAAGAAATGGCTATACTCTGTATGGCTGTAATCTTTATTCGGGTTTTTTTATTATAAGGATGTTATTATTATATAATAATACCATATTATTATATACTTTATTCTATAATAATAATATTAATAATTGTAATTAGAGAGCGTTCTTTTACCCAAACAGTACGGTGCACGAATTGGGCCGCCAGGTGTGACTATACCCTAAGCAAGTCAGTTTGTGCTAGGTAAAACCTTCACATTAGAAATGGATTACATCAATAGTGTAAAAATAAATTTTGCGAAATCTAAAGGTCACTGTAACCGATGAGGGATTAGTTTAAGGGCTACATATTAGTGGAACCACTGTTCGATAGAATCACTCCGCAACTGTGATGTTACTGACTGCAGGAATCACAGAATCGAGTGGTTAGCAATAGTAACGAAACAAAAGTCAACCGTTAAAAACAAGCTTTTAAGAAAAGAGCAATTTTTCATTGGAAAAATCTCACTGATGGAAATGTTTCCTTCTCTCCAGTCTCGTACGAGAATCGATGCAATCAAAACCTACCATTCGAACAAAAAAAATGGTAGTAAAATAGGTGTCATATCAGCCTTCTAATCCTAGTTAATTTTATCATATGTGGCAAAAAGAGGTTGGAAATTCCACGGAAGAGGTTGAATAATTGTTATAAGGCTTGATTGATATAGATGGTGGAAGTAACTTGGGTCAAAGGCTTATTCAGATCAATGATCTCGGATCACAGATCGTTTGCAATAATAAACCTAAATATTGCTTTTGAAAATATTTAAGCTGACATTTTCTTAGAACCGTATTTGGGGAAATTTTAATACCATTTATGTGTAGGTTAAGTTCTAGCTCTTCTTCTTTTGGCCTGAGATCTGAAATAACGTGTGATCCAAATTGCTTCCACTACCTGTACATTTTCAACACCCATACGAGGTTACACAAACCCAAAGTTCCATAAGGTGCTAGAAAAAATAGGCCCTCCCAAGCACGATAGTTAAACATTTAGCACCCAGGCAAAATAATTATTCAACATCTGAATATCCTAGAGCCTAGCTGATGAGCCTTGCTTGCGTGCCAGACATTTCTGCATCATGATTACGAGGCAGGGTATGGTACACATGGCATCTAGCACCAAACTTATACGTTGATTAATCATGAAATAAAATAGCTAGTTTGCTAGACTGCGTAAACAGAGGGATTAGTAAGTATTCACACCGGTTTTCTGGAAACTGTACTGAAATCTACAATTCAGTTTGTGCTTTCTTTAACCTGTAAATATATTATCAAGCCAAATTGCAGCTTTAACCATTTATTCGCCATAATACAAAAATACTCTCATATTCGTTCTAAAATCAGAGTCTTTTCTTTTATATAATGACGATACTGATAAAACAAGAGAATTTTGCCGGCACAACTTGTATCAAAAGTTACAGAGAAGACCCGACCTGAAAACACACCACACACCACGACCTGAAAAGACAAATTGTTACAGCCAGATAAGACCCAACGTGCACCTTGTATAAATAAAAGCTTATGGACTCTTTCAGCAAACAACTCGTAATTGCGGATTAAAATTATCAAATTTATTACGAAATTGAGAAATCTTCTTCAATTCCTAGAATAGGTCTTTCTCTCCGGACATTTTCACCATCGCCATCTTTTTTCTCAAGTTGACTGGGCCGCCATCTATAACACCAGTTTCATTTTTTATTGGAATCAAGCAGAAGTGGGGAAGCAACCCCCCGGAAGCGCCGTATTGTACCCGCTGGTATTCAGTTACCTGAAAATTGCGGGGAAAAGGTGAGGGGGTACTTACACTTCCCTTGTTCCTGGGTGATTTCAGTACCTGGACCTGGACTTTGATTAATGGATTGCGATTTGCCTGATAACGTGAAGGTGCGATGGCCATGCTTGTACGAAATGCTGTGCTGAACTTTATGTATCGCTCGATGCAAACAGGAAACAAAATAGTGCAAATTGTTAAAAGAGCAGTGGAGTTTTTCTCTCATACGGACATACTAAACGCTAAAGAAAAGTTGATCTCTATTGGGAGCGAAGTGGGATATGATTATGTGTTCCGGAAAACTGCCAACGACAATGATAATATTGTTGAAATGGTGAAGAAATTGTCCCAATGTGGTAAAGACAAGAAATCATAACCACAATTTGTCATTGGGGATCCCCAGGTAGTTTCCATATTTCCAGACGAAATCAGTGCTTGCATTCGGGTCAAAGTTAATGGAATGTGTCGCCGCGTAGATGTTGGATTAGACTCGATAGCCGGAAAAATCACGCTAGCTACGGATAAGTTCTCTGATCAATTAAGTAAAGTGTCTGAGTAGTGTGTTGCTATTTCCAACACTATGTCCCGAGCCCCTCCCTCTGTTGAACCACAAGTGACACAACAGAAGCCTTTGTATTCAGTGGTGGTTAAAAATATGCCACCTGATCTCAACTGGCCGCAGGCTAGGCAAGAGTTCAGAAGCAAGCTGTGCCCAAGTGGGATTGATTCGGACTCTCTTACTCTAAGGCGTAGCAACAATGACTGGAAAATCCTTGTCAAGTCACGCGATTCAGCAACACAACTAGTCCAGGCCATGAGTAGTAAGCAAATTGACATCCAAGTGAAAGTGTCTCATTTTGTAGGCATTATAAAGCGGATTCCTAGTTCTCTAGATGAAAAGGAGCTAAGGCGAGTAGCTAGACGTAAAAAAGCTGTTCAGTGTGGTGACACTAAAGCCTTCAAATTATACTACCCGAGTCGTGCTGATCTGGACAATGCTATTGCCAATCCCCTTAAGATCTACCTTGAAATATTCAGGGTAGAGGAGTTCCGCTTCCTGCCCCGGCGCTGCTTTAAATGTCACAGTGTTGGTCATATCGCTGCCAACTGCAACCAGCAAGAAAAGTGCTCACCCTATGGTGGCACTGATTATATGTCTTCAAGAGTTAGCCCGTGTAAAAAGCCTCAAATGTGTCTAAATTGTAGCTAAAAAAAAGCACAATTGCTACCACGCCTCATGCCCATTTAATCAAGCATAGCCGTCTATGCTTCCTGTATCATGATGGGTTACAAGGTGTACTGTTGGAATATGAATGGTAAAGTGCTCAAAAAATTGCCATTTCTTAGTGATCTATGCGCAAAATATCACCTTATTTGCCTCCAAGAACATTTCTTCACGGAAGCCAGTGTCAACTTCCTAAAATTTTCTCCAGATCATCATTATATTATACAGCCAGCGCACAAATCCGGCAACCACGGACGTCCTTCAGGAGGGCTTGCTATAATCTCCAATTCTGATCCTCTCCCCCTACTTGTTTCCAGCAAAGTGAACACTTCCAGCTTATTAAGTGTGGGGACTTCATTGTAGCCAATGTTTACTTGGCTATTAATTACAATAATATCCTTTCGGAGCAAAAGTTTACAGTTGCTTGTAAGAGAATCAGAAACTCAATAAAGAAAGTACTAAGGATCGGCTTTAACTGTAACATTGGGGGACTTTAACTGTAACATTGAAGACAGCAGCAACTCTCGTGCCCAAGTGCTTCTTAGTTCACTTCCTCATGGATTCAAGCTAGCCACGAAAAACAAGCAATATTCTTTTATAAGTGTATCTCAGTCTGTGTCTAACATCGATCACGCTATTAGCTATAATGTTGAGCTACCTACCGTACAGGTAGGACTTAAGGGAATGTACTCAGACCATCTGCCCCTGTGTGTCAATATCCCATTTACTGTGAATGCATACCAACCAAAACCAAAACCGAAGCTCCTGAGTGACTGGAAAAATGTCTCCCACCCTTTATTCCAACAAAAGTGTGACGAAGTCCTCGGAAAAATTAAGGTCCCATTTAATATGCTCAAGTGGAATGCTGACTTACCTGATATTGAAAAAAGAATGCAATTTAATCTATACTTTGCTGAAATATGCCACGCTTTAAAAACAACTGAAAGCTCATCTGTTCCAAGTTTTGAATTGCGCCGTAGATCTCGAGTAAAAGGATGAGCCCAAAACTCCAATTTTGTTAATGCAGAGGCTGCGGCCAAGTTTTGGCTGCAGATTTGGCATGAGTGTGAAAGGCCTATAAGTGGTGCAGTCAATCTAATTCGTGTTTTTACTAAATGGAAATTTGCAAAAGAACTGTCTAGACATTATAAGAGTTTAAAACTTGAAACTCCGTCAAAAATTCTGGATAATCGCGACCTGATTGGGCACCTGTGTGCAAAGCTGATGAGTACAATAATTTGACTTCCATTACAGTTGGTGAGACAGAATAGCTTGATTATATTAGTGCGGAATTGGCAACCCCAGATGAGTCAAAAAATCCAATGTTTCGTAAGCAACTAAGTCCCCTCCTTACTAAAGAGTTCAAATATTTTTTTGTGAACATTTGTCAAATCTGGGAAGTGTGCAAAAAATTAAACAAGAAATCGTCAAGCGGTGCTGATAAAATATGTGCACATCATCTATTGAATGGTAGTCCCCTTTTAATTGAACATCTTGCAATTGCTTACCAGATTATTATGACGCATAGTGTTGTACAAGATTTATGTTGCTTAGGACCCATAACGCCTGTACTGAAAAAGCGAAAACCCGCAACAGAACCTTCTTCTTATAGACCGATAACTATTTCCTCTGTTTATTGCAAGATTTTTGAGTTGTTAATAATAGGTGACATTAGGAAGTGTTGCAAGGTCCCTCCCACCAGTTTGGTTTCCAGTCAGGAATAGGATGCACTCACGCATTACATGTTGTAGCAAATGTTCTTTTAGATGCGCACATTTCTAATGAATCGCTGGCTATTGGTGAATATGACGTACGCCGCGCATTTGACTCGGACATACATGCGCAGATAATGCTAGAATTACGGAAAAATGGTGTTGACCCAGCCATTGTTGGACCTCTTTATGATCTGTATGGCCAACTGAATGTGTGTTTACGCATTCCTAATCTAGAACCCACTAGGAAAATCCCTGTAAAAAAAGGTGTAAAACAGGGTGCGATTTCTTCGCCAGAGTTGTTTATTAATAGTATTTCCGAGGCGCAGTCGAAAGTCACTACAATCTGTATTCTAAGAGGAATAGATGTGACTATAGCTGGATTTGCGGATGACATCTTAAATTTTTCTCAGCAAATAACATCCCTAGAAAGTAATTTTAATATCATGTCATCTCAGTATGGTGATATTGGCCTTAGACTTAATGCGTCAACATCACCAGTAATGTTGTTGAATTGGAATAAATCTGTTCTACCTCATGTTCAACTAGGATCCCACTCTGTCGAGCCTGGGGGGTCACTAGTATACTTGGGACTGTCCATTGGTGACACACTGTCATCTACCCGTTCGCTAATCATCACACATATAGAGCGTAAAATTAGAACTGCGTATGGGGCCACAATATCTTCGAAGAGAAATCTTAATAGTTTTTCACTGGCTAGAATTTATAATGCTGTCGCGCTGCCACTTATGTTATATGTAACACCATTTTGGAAACTTCTGCGTAAAGAAGATAAATTTAAAATCCGTAGAATTTTCTTCAGATATTTGAAGTTTCTGCTGCAAGTTCCACTGAGAACGAGTAATTCGAACCTGATCCGGCGATACGCAGTAACTGATCCATTTTCTGCAGTTAATCAGTTGCTTGACAAGTATTGTGCTAAGTTGGAGGGTAACACCCATCCTTGGCTATCTCTACTCTCGTCACTTTTATTGATGTGTATGTGTATTTGCTTTGTCTGTACCATTAAGTGTATGTTTTTTTTTCTTTTCTTTTCTGCTATTTTTCCATCAATTTCTGGGTTTATGATGGGTGTAAAATAAATTCAATTCAATTCAACTATCCAGGTGTGCACGTAGCAGCTGTGATGTAGCGCTATACTAGAGAACCATACTGCAAGAGCTGCAAAACCTATGGACACTATTCCTAGCAAAAGCAAATTTGTCCTTCGTGTCAGAAAAGAGATTTTATAGTAAGATTGGCAGATCAAACAAGGCTTTCATACTCTGTTGTTGGAGCAAAAATTCCCAAGTCAGGATTAGCTCAATGACTGACAACAACACCGGGTTTCTCTATACTAAATCCCTCTAACTGTAATGTAAGCTTCTCAACAGAAATTTAAAAATTCGTTTGAGACCCTCACCAGAAAACGCAAATTAAGGGGATTTCACCTCACAGCAAGGCTTTCGTACTCTGTTGTTGGAGCAAGAATTCCCAAGTCAGGATTAGCTCAATGGCTGACAACAACACCGGGTTTCTCCATACTAAATCCCTCTAGCTGTAATGTAAGCTTCTCAACAGAAATTTAAAAATTAGTTTGAGCCCCTCACCAGAAAACGCAAATTCAGGGGATTTCACCTCTAGCACTGACCGAACAGACACAAGGAAACAATGTACAATCCTCTCAGGACAGACCACAGGTCACCTCAGAATCAAGCAAATTGGAAGAAAATGAAACATATTTAACAGCTACTCATCTGTGTCAATCTATTAAAGATACGATGCAAGTGAAGGCAATTATGATTAAGAAAGCTATCCCGATGCTTCAGGGCTTTGTAGTCGGTTATAAGCTGTACCAACTGCGACTCCAACTCTGACTTCAGACATTTTTAATGTACTGGCTCCAACTCTGACATCCAAAACTTTAAACGTAATTGCTTCGTCTCCGAACTGTGATACATCTCTTTTTGTAGAGGCCCCTTTTCGCAAAAAGTACACTAGTAGCATCCGATTTTTTTTTCTAAATGTAACTTAAATAACCCTGATAATACGATATTTAGATAATATTAATCTTATGAATTTTATATTTGGCATTGCCAAAACTGCTGTAGAGTGCGAATAGTCAACGTATGAAGCATATTACTATGTTTCTGCATTTTCTGCAATGTATTTACAAAAATTGTGTGTATATTTTTCTCACAGTGATACAAATAATTGAATAAATTATTTCTGTAGCAATACTGTAGCACAATGGTGCAAGAACTATTCACTATAATTAGCTATAATATTAGTTATGTTTATTATTGCCACTTTTTAGTAGTATATAAGCGTTTGACTAGATTTCGGCCTTTATGTATTTCCATAACTCCGACTCCAAAGGGTCTTCCATTATTTCTATTATTCCGACTCCATGCGGCAAAAACTTACTAAAAAATCTGAACCCTCAACATCGACTCCGACTCGAAAACCCTGCAATATTTCTTGGCGTAAGAATATGGACTTCTGTTATTGCTGAATTTAAGCTCCTGATTAGTGCTAGCCATTCTAGTACACCCCAAAAAAGCGAAAATGAATAGACATATTAAGAAGATACAATAAACTAAAAAAAAAGTTATCCAAGGAAAAAAAGTATTGTCCCCCCAAGTAACTGGGAAAGATTATATTCCAAGATATTCCAGATCTTGACAAATGAGAGATCATCATGGAAGAATTTTTCAAATAAACAAGACATGAATAGCCCACTGTCAAATGTCCATAGCTTCATCAATTGAATAGCTGGAAAAAATGCGAAGGATGGCATTATACCAACATGGTTGCATAACAATATTATCAGAAGGCGGAGGCCTTTTCAAATCATTTCGAACAGCCAGCCCTCAGAACATTTCCTCATCTTACCTTATATGTTTGCAAACCCTACAACACAACACAAACTAAAGAGGAGTTTATGGAGTCGTTTACGGGCCGAGTGCTTGTCGAAGCTTTGGAGGAAATGAATGCGACTCAGCATTTAAAGACGAAAAGATAAGTTACTTGAAGCTGATCAATTCAGACAAGAGATTCGAAAGAGCGCTAATTGATGTATATAACAAATTCTGGAAGCTAAATACATTTCCCAAGAATTGTAAGGAGTCAATCATTACTCCTGTGAAACAAAGACAAATAAAATATCACAAAGGACATTATCTTACAGTATTGCTCCAGCTGGTCCTTGGCAAAATTATATATATATTTTTTTTTTTTTTTCGCCAAGTAATTACCTCTTAAACATAATAAGAGATGGTAAAGAAAAGAATTGAATAGTTTTTGAGAACAGTAGTCTCTTTCCACAAATGCAGTGCGATTTAAGGAAACACTTCAGAACAACTGATTGTATTTTCATGTTTTAGCAGGCAATGCATAATGCTAAATATCAAAAGAAGGTTCTTGTTGACTTCCAATTTGCTGTTGACAAAATATTAGAGGAGAAGCTATGTCAGATTTTAAGGACAATGAATTTCCCAGACAAATTTATGTATTTCATCTCTAATTTCCTTAATGATAGAACCAAAAAGTCTAGGTAACTTACAAGGGTGTAAGCTGGTGCTACAGAACAAACCTATCAAGGTCATCTAGCATGTGGCGACACTTAATCATTTTTTCAAGCACTGTAATCATTTTTCTACCAGGAACTGTGATCAAATACTTATCGCTACCCAAATTATTCCAACTACCCTAATATAATTAATTATTCTTGATATTACCATAAAAATACCAAGTGGCACCAAACGTTAGATCGCATTGCAAATATTAGCGCCAATTTTGGCTCTTTTAAGTTACCCATACTCTTTGGATAGAACATTCAAAGCGAAGATCAATGAAGCTACCTCTACTCGAAGGGTCTATTGGGAGCAAACGCCACGACCGGCACTTAGTGCCTTGCTTTTCCTTTTTCTTTCTAGACAACCTCAAATTTCGAAGAGAAAGTACAATGATTTTCAATAACAAAAATATTTCTGCTCCAATACCTTAGTCATGGGCGCCCATATGGGGGGGGGGGCAGGGGGGGGCTCCTGCCCCCCCCTGGATGAATGATGCTGCCTTATTTTTATATTTTTGTTCTGAGATTTCTATTATATAGCATTAAAAGTAGCAATTAAACGAAGTTTGCCCCCCCCTGGAATTCAGCTTATGGGCGCCCATGACCTTAGTTGAATATTGAAGGAGAGACTTGAACTAGTTAAGGGTTGCAGATTGCTGGGCCTGACAATCGAACATCGGTGGACTTTGTATAGGCAAGTAGAGGTTACAAAAGAGGTATGCCTGAAAAGGATTTTAATTCTGAAGACGCGCGACTACAAACTGGAGAAATTCACCAGCTATATTATGATTGCTTTGTAATCAAAACATAAGGCCAAAAACGGAGTATGGAATAGCTGCCTACAGATATACCAGCAAAAAAAATGTTCAAATTGGAAACAATCCAGAACACTCCACTCACTTCTGGTTCCACTCACTCCGCTCACCCCTCCACTCCACAATCAACCCACTCACTTCTGGTGAACGTACCATGAGAGTTGTATGTAGCAGCAAGAAAATAGCCAAAGCCTGGTGATGACGAATATTTTTGATTTCCTTACCTTCCCTACATTTTAAAGTACCTGGAAAGACAGGTGTGCGCAATTTAGGATATTAACTTACTTAAGTCCCAAACATCCTCATGGGACGTCATGGGGCCACTCCTTCCAGAATATGAAGAACTAGGGCTCAATATACTGTTCTTTCAAGCACAGTTCGGGATAGTTGGACAATGATTTGTCGGTCAAATTTTTCGATCCACCTTTTGGGCGGTCTTCCCCGTGGTCGAAGTCCTTCAGTTGTCCTTTCAAGCGCGATCTTGGGCAGGCGTTCGGGATTCATTCGCTTTACATGGCCGAAGCAGCGCAGCTGCTGTTTTCGTATTTTGTTCAGGATAGCGTTATCAGGATAATTTAGGATAGGCTAGAAAAAGCAACAAAACTGCTAATCGCTAGATGGTGTTTTAATTTTTTGAAACCAGCGCCATTCTTCACTGTTGTAGGTTCCCCATACTCAATATGCTTCAACCTAAACAGAAGAAGCTTTTTAATTTTATATTTTACCCGAACTTATTGATACACTTAAAAACTGCAGAAAAACTAGTTTGTAATCAATGGCCAATGACAGTGTCAGTGGCGGATCCAGGGGGAGGGCGAGGAGGGCGCGCCCCCCTAACGTCGTCTAAAGCAGCGTAATTTAACTTAATTAACGCAAGTTTGCCTTAAGTAAACTTGCTCCTAACTCAAGAATATCGGATCAACCTATTCCCCCCCCCCTTTCCTAAAAAAAAAAATCCTGGATCCGCCCCTGGACAGTGTTCATTGTCTTTGGGAAAGAACAATAAACTAGGAATCAAACGGTAGACGTGTATTTATGTTTTCTGATCTGACTTCTGTCTCATAAGTAATAGTATCAGGAAAGTCATGGAGTTATGTAAGGTTCCAACGGCGACATTTAAGATTAAACATAACTGCGTTCTACCCCCATTTATATAGATCATTTTTATGGACTGTGTCCTAAGGAACAAGGCAAAGGCTATGCGAGAGCATTGAATCAAATAGGAAGGTAAAACTTTCATAGACTTAGTTTTCCATAGTTTCTCTTTCTCAAACTAGAATTTTAAGTTTTTGACTTTACAAGTTTTCAACGGAAATAACTTGAATTAATCAGACATGGCGTTGAGAAAACTATCTTCCTAATCATTTTATTTTCCTTTTAACCTTTACTTTTTTTTACCAAGATAAAGACTTGACGAGACTTGAACATGTGAAGATATTATTAAGCTAATTATATTACATATGTGCACTTTATTTTTAACAAGAGAAATGAGTAATTGTTCAGACTATTAATCAATTAATTTCTAACACCCCATCCGAAATTCGTCAGAAGTCTTTCACTATTTGCTAAAATTTTGAAAAAATAAGATACAGATTAACTTTTTTTAACTGCAATAAAGTCATCAAAGCCATGTGGGGAAAATTGTTCATTAACTCTGAAGACAGCTATATTAACTTGATGCCATGGGAGCTGGCTATTAGGAGAATGGATTTGATTAGATGTCACTGTTTTGTCGACGTGGCTGTCGGAGGATGACTGATTCGATCTAGCGATGTTGTCAGATACTGCGAAAATGTAAATCACGATTTTTCAAAAGTACTTTAGAATACTTTTTATGGAAATTTTTCCACCAAATTGTTTTTTTAGGCGAAATTTCGCCAGCTTCTCTTATTGATGAATTTTACAGTAATTATTGGGACCTTCAACATAGATTACTATTTGTAATAATAGTAACAGTAAATAGGCACTAAGATGGAAAGAGAATAAGGTGGACACTAAACAATTGCCTTAAAAAAGTGCGAATGAACAGATAATGCTAGAATAGATTTTATTAAAAGAAAAATGATTAACATAAAAGCACACATTAGACATTATCAAACTAATTATCACATATCAGTAAAATATAAGCCTTTACAAAGTCATTCTTTATGTGCCCCAATAAATCCATCAAGGTTAATAAATGGGAGAGACATTTCTTAAAACTTAAGGAAAGCATGCATTTCTTCTAAATTAAATTTGGTAACATAAACCTTTTCAAAGGTTCTGTCCGACCATTTTTAAGGCGACAAAGAGCTTATAGGTCCTATTTCTATAACTCATAAGTATTTGAAGACTTTGAAAATAAATTCACGGTTATATCCAAAACCATGACTGTATACGGGGGGGGGGCGTTAGGGGGTTTCAACTCAGACAGAAAAAATAAATTATAACAGTAAAAAGTATATACATCATATATAAGTTAAAAAAGGTTGTAACCAGGATTCCGTTTTGGGATCAGGGAGGGGAGATTTAGACCAGTTCAGTGAAACATAAGACCCTAAAGCGTATTTTAATAAACATTACCTAGATAAAATGTCATATTTTTGTTTTTCATATTTAAGCAGTAAGGCCTGGATCTTCCGAGACCCACCCCACCCCCTGAACCAATGAAAATAACATCACAAAAGGGCATATTATTTAAAATTTGCTAAATCAACACCATAATACACCACAATATATTAGAACAAAATTTACCAAGAAAAGTCAATAGGATGTTGAAAAGATCTCAAAAAGTAAAAGCAACTAAAACAATCACGGGTAATTCGGATTTTAGCTGTCACACAAACGAAAATTTATTATTTTTCCCATTTTTTTTAGGGGCTGTATCTACCACATTATGAAATTACTGTGACAATCTGCTCAATGATAATTCTTTCCAGGTCTGTTTTCAAATCTACACTTGTTATTTTAATAAATTTATGTAAGTCTAAACAAGAATCATATCAGGAAAAAGAGGCAAATTATAGGTATGTATTTAAAACTCCCACAATGAACACCATAATACACCAATGTTAATTGGGGTAAAAGCTACCAAACAGAAACAATAGGATACTTAAGAAACTTAGAGAATGAAATCAACTAAAATGAGCAAGAAAAATCTTTATTTTAACTGTTACGCAAAGGAAAAGCGATTTTTCGACAATTTTTTTTGTTCAAGGATTTTGTTAAAAATTAATAGATGGCGTTCCACTTTAGAATGTCAGTCAGTCTGTCTTACAGTTTAGCAATGGTATTAAAACATGTATTATGGGAGTTTTCGTCAACGATATTTATAACGCACCTTTATAAAATACACATTTGTCCTTGCTAAACCGTCACATTACTAAACGCCCATTCAAAATACATCAAGTTTCATCATGTATCTTAAATTGTTTTAATGATAATCAGTTTTATTACAGAAGTGGAAGAGATCGATATAAAAATGCACCAAATTACAATTCAGTAACGTCAATCAAAAATTGTTTAGATGATATTTTTTCAAATTTCGCAATCGAGCCATTCCGTGTTCAGAAATAAGTGGTGTTAACTAAGAAATCTGAATGATGGCTTAGGAATTTAATGAGATTTTTATATTCGAATACTGACCGAAAGCAATTTTTTGAAAGCAATCAGATTGATTTAATATTATGTTTTAATAATCAGAGGTGACTTTCAATTTTTATATAGAAATTTAAATTCGGATTAAATCCATTTTCTGGACATAGAGCGACTTATCCCAAGTCAAATATAGGTCATCGCAATCGCTGCAAATTGATTTTGTTAATGACAGCCAATGAATACCATATTCTTTGGAAGAAAATCAATTGCAATCGATTGCATAAGAACTAGGTCAATGAACGGGAGGTTAGATTGCACTAACGAATACGCCACAAATTTTGAATTTTATTACTATTTGCATATATAATTTTATAATATCATTATGTTAACAAGTCAATTTACCTAAAAATAACGACGAAAAATATGAAGAAAGAGGCACAAGGGTCACTTTGGGTGTAATATAAATTATGATGTTGGGGGTTTCTTAGAGTCAGTAGCCCTAGTGGACAAATGTGTTCTGCAACCACTCCAGAAATGAGACAGGCTTTAAGAGAAACTACAAACAGTTCAGAAAGGAAATGCAAATGGTCACTTGAAAATTTTGATATTGGAAAACCTCTTGGCAAAGGCAAGTTTGGGAATGTTTATCTTGCCCGGGAAAAGAAGTCCAAATTTATTGTAGCATTGAAAGTTTTGTTCAAATCCCAGTTGCAGAAAGCTAGGTGTGAACATCAACTGCGACGTGAAATTGAAAACCAAAGTCATCTCAGGCACCCCAATGTACTGCAGATGTATGGCTATTTTTACGACACAAAGAGGGTCTATTTAATCCTAGAATATGCTGCTAATGGAGAGATGTACAAAAGTCTGCAGAGTCAGCCTGACAAGCGCTTTGACGAAGCTACGTCTGTTGGCTACATGGCACAGATATCAGACGCCTTGAAATACTGCCATTCTAAAAAAGTCATTCATCGTGATATAAAGCCTGAGAATCTTCTACTTGGATTGTATGGCGAGTTGAAAATTGCAGATTTTGGATGGTCAGTTCATGCTCCATCCTCCAGGAGGAAAACATTCTGTGGCTCACTGGACTATCTGCCACCTGAAATAGTCGAAGGAAGAGAGCATGATGAAAAAGTTGATTTATGGAGCTTAGGTGTTCTTTGTTTCGAGTTCCTTGTTGGACAACCCCCTTTTGAAACCGCTGACCAACAGAATACATATAGAAAAATCAAGGCCGTTTCATTTGACTTTCCAGGTCATGTACCAGAAGGGGCTCGTGATTTGATTGGCAAGCTGCTTCGTCGAAGTCCCTCAGAACGTCTTTCTTTGGAAGGTATACTCAACCATTTCTGGGTGCTCGAACTTCTCAAACCTGATGTCAGGAAAAGACTTCCTTATTACCAGACAATGGATGCTGTAAAAAAAGATGACAACCAGAAGATGGATGCTTTAGCAGGAGAAAATGAGCAGAACGTTGATGCTGTATAAAAAGAAAATATTTAATTGCATTCCTTTATTGCTCGTGTTAAATTAGATTTGAATCAGCAAATCTGTGAAGATTTGTATCAGTTAATATTCAGTGGGCTTGGCTTCCAGTGCTCTCTTAGTATTTCTCTGCTCGTTAGAACTTGTCTTTCCGTTCACGATAGGTATATTCAAACTATTGACTGTAGGCCGAATGTGGCCGACATTTGTCTTTCCCCTTGCAGAAACTGCTGAAATACTGTATTTCTTCTTCTTTATTGATTTACTCAGTACTAAGTTAATGAAAGATACACAAATATTTCAGTGTTGCCTGTCCTAAAGACTTTACGTCAGAATTGTCGCTGGTTTAAGAAGAAAACTTGTCAGACGAATGGTCGAAAAATCCCTTGACTATTGAAAACAACAAAAATCGCTTAAAACCGTAAACCTGCAAAATTTGTATCTAAATTTTACTCTTTTTTCCTCAACATATACTAGTTTCACAGCTTTTTTATAGATTTTCTCTTGAAGTTTTTTTCCCCTTCAAGGCATCGTGCGTTGCTATTTTGACCTTTGAACCTAAAAACGCATATAAAGAGTAGAAATTCTAGAAATATTCTTTCAAGAAGATAAAAAAAAAAATATTGACATAAAAAATTTATTCAATGCAAGCCTCATATGCAACCAGTTCAATTTTTTAAGTCTAAGAATCATCTACAGACTACATCCCAGAAAAACTCAATGACCTTTGATGCCTTTGAAATCGTTTTTGGTCAGTTTTTTTTTTTGTGAAACGATATGACTTATTGTGTGGCATTAAATTTAGGTTTTTATCCAGACTACCCAAGATTATTATTTGTTAGTGTAGGTGCGGTATCGGTCGTCTTAAAAAAAAATGGTAGCCAATTAGCCACGTTGTAGATTAATCTGCACATTACAGAAAATTCAAATGACAGAAATAGTGATAAATTTGAAGAGGATTCTTATTTGGCGAGGATTTTGATGCATAAACATAAGGATTTTATGGAAGAGTTTATGTCAGAGGCAACGCTCTAACGTTGTCTCTTATTTATTATTTTCTTTTTCCAGTAGGGGCGGTCGTAGAACCTTGGGGGGTTGTCATTTGATTTGGAATCGAAAGTGGCCACCGCTTCCATATGAAGTGCCTCTGGGGAAAAATGATACATTAAAGTATTTTGGCTCTTTACTATAGGCGAAACTAGAGCTTTGCTTCTGATAACTTAGACAGTGATTTCAAAAAAGGAGAAAAAGCTAACATCCATACAGTAGGACAATAAGAAACGCTGGACTGAACTGAGTAATAGAACAGAATTTTAGAAATTGGTCCAGGGAAAATGTGTTTTAGCTTCCTCAAAATTCTAAGGCTTCTTGAGGTCTTTATTTTAATTAGTCCAATATGATGCCTAAACGAAAGATGTTCATCAAAAAGAATGCCAAGAAATAGGACATACCAATCCTTAGGTCTAGTGAGAGAACCCCTTGACAGATGGATATCAGGTAACAGGGCAAGCCTGAGAAACAAGGGAGGGAAATAATAAAAAAAAAAAAAACGACTTGTATTTAAGGCAAGGCAATTAGTATGGAGCCAAAGGATTACTCTCAAAAAGGTTCACTAGTTTGGTAAGTATCTCATGCTCCGTTCCGGTTGTAGTGCCAAGGGTACTGTCATCAGTGAAAGCGACCAGAGCGTCCTCATCCTGTGAAGGCAATTGACTTTTTTGAAAGCACCAAGAGTGCTTAAGTGATACGAGAAAAAGTCCTAGGCTAGCCAGGTAACATGTATTTTAGAAAATTGTGTAGAAGCTAATCTTTGTGTTGTAGTGTTGTGTATTAACTATGGTCCATAAAGGATTTTAAGGTGAATAAATATATCGTATATATCGTATGACGCTTGAGCAACTACAGATATGAGAAAAATCATAGCTGTGTTCAAGGCCAGTGCAGTGTTTCCAGATGGGGTATACTTGCGAGGTTTGGGCGCCTTTTTAGATAAGTAGTTATACATTGAACACAAGTTCAGCACAGTTTTCAAAGCAAATTTTTCTGAAAAATTGCACCTTTGGCGTATTTCCATTCAAAAAACAGTGCTTTTCCCACTTTTTTACTTTTACGAGAGTTCTATCTTGTACCAGGTATTTAGGAACTCTAAGCCAATTATCTGAATTCACTTTTTAATTTCTAATAATTCAAAAAGAATACATTAACCAATCAGAGAATTATATTCTGTTAGTGTCTATTCCAATCTGCATCATTTCCAAAACCCAGAAAAATGTTTGGATTACATTATCTTGATTCAAGCCGACAACTAAGTAATTCATTTTGCTATTTTAGATAATAAAGAAGAAACCTGGATCTGAAAATTCAGTTATTTCTATTTGTTGTTGCTGGCAGCATTGTTTTTGCCTATTTTACTATCCCTGATTATTGAGGTTACGTTTTGATACCGTGCTTGTGTTCTTCCAGGTTAATGTCTGCGGTGTATAGTCATGGAAAGTTATATAAATTTGATTTATAGTAGATTCAAATCCAATGGGTCTTTTCGAGACACCCTTTGCAAGCAGTTACCGAACCGATTAACCCCACAAAGCACCAACAGCAAATAGTGAAGAAGAATACAACTCTTTACTAATAATTATTTTTAACTCGACCGTCCGGAAAGAAACTTTTTTTCGCATATGATTTGAGTTTTGAGAATGTGCATAAATCAAATTGATAATAAGAGTAGAAAAACTAGTAAAAACTAAACATTTACCAAAATTGTTTTGGCATTCTATGGTTTTAATCCTTCTGATTATGGAAATTATCAGGACATTTCATAATTAAAAATGCAATTAATTCCTTTGACACTTTAAAAAGTAAATATCTAAAATTGAATTCGAATTACTTATGAACAACTGATCTAGACTATTTTTTTCTAACTTGCCCATTCTATTTATCTATACTGCCCAAGAAACAAATTGGCAAATAATTATTTGCATCATTTAATTTTGATACAGTAGATAAAGATTTAAAATGCAAAATTGAGATTCCGGTGATATGATATAATACCACAGACTGCAGAAATTTACTGCGTAAGCGGCTTTTTTACATCACTTTCATCACTGAAACTTTCATGTTTCGTCCCATAAACCATTTTCTTAGCCAATCTTTCCAGGAATTCATTGAACGCAAGTACTTCCATATTTTTGCTCAAAAACGAGAGAAGCAGCCAATCAGCAATATCACAACGTGGTACAACCATATTTAAGTATTCACGTGCCCTAATCCAGTTTTTGCTTTTATAACGTTTTTACGTACAGTATAAGACGCTAGCGTTGCGATGCGATAAAGCAAATGAAAGACAGTTAATACTCCCAAAAGAATGAACCAGAACCATAGAAAGACGTATATTTTCTCATTGATGACATTTAATGCCAAGACGCACATAGCATCATGACGTTGTATCGTTCCTGACGATCCGAACTTATGAAACGTGCATTTTGTAACACGTGGGAAAACAACAGCCATTGGATCAGCACGCACTTCAGCGTCTTGGTCCAAAAATTCAAAAACCTGCACACCATACGTTAAAAAAGTGCCTCCAAGAAAATAGTTGGTGAAAAACATTTGTCCTATAACGTTAATTAAACATAACAACTCGCATAAAAAATAACAAAATGCCCAACGCGCATGAATATGAAGTCTTTCAAGAAAATACATCGCAAGAACGTCTTCTTGCTTTTCACGTTTTTGTCCTTCCAGTTCATAAATATTTAGTCCTTGTATAACAGTTCGAACCTTGTTGTTATCATTCCGCTTCCAAATGAAGTAAGGAGTATAAAACATAATTGCCTGAAGGAACAGACAAAAGGGTACCCACTGATAGTAGTTGTGGTAAATGACATCAGAACCGTCATCACTTGCATTTTGAGCTGAAGCTCGGAAAACCTAAAAATGAAAAAGAAAACCTTATTTTGTTTTTCAAACGAAAATATGAAACAAAGCAGCGACTTTGCCCCGCTACAATAATTGTATTTCTTGAAATCATCCTGCTGACCCCCAATTCTCTAAAAAACTCTCTCTGATGCATCGTCACACGAAAATACTTCTCTAATACTCGTTTACTCTTATATACCCTCTTATACTTACAACACATTTTTTCTTTTTCAAAATTCCTTTTTTCCAAAAATCCTCCGTTTTCCGAAAAACTTTGTCTGTGACGCATCGTCACAGAGAAATACTTCTCAGCTATCCTACTACCTAGGGAAAATTAATTCTAAGAAAATTATATCCGTTTCTTCAATCTTATCCCAATCCCAAATATTTATCCCCCAAATCCTCTAACTCCTTAAAACTGTCCA
The DNA here is from genome assembly GCF_049724085.1 of Artemia sp. Qi Xiang Cuo. Lineage (NCBI taxonomy): Eukaryota > Metazoa > Arthropoda > Branchiopoda > Anostraca > Artemiidae > Artemia > Artemia sp. Qi Xiang Cuo. The sequence goes on from NC_142814.1 coordinate 107,956, forward strand.
AAAAATTATGCACACCCTCTTTATGCCTATACATCGGAAAAAATATGGACCATTCCGCGACCTAAACTTCCCAAAATACATCCTTCTTTCTCCAAGTGGCATAAAACTACCCCTTACTAAAATATGATGTGTTGTCTCGGCGTTCACACATGGGCTTCGATTTGGAGGGGGGGTTGTTCAGAGAGGACAATTGCTCTCTAAATTTACAAAAACACTTTCTTTGGTATCTTTACTGAAAAAAAAAATGAGAAATAGTGGCAGAGTATCCCCCCAAGACATAGAAAATATGTCTTTTTGTATCTTCATTTACTCAATTAAAAGCTAAATAAATACAAAAGTTTCTCCATAATCTACAATCCCTAATTACTTTCCTTTGAACAATATTTTCCATCAATTAATTATTTCCACATTGACAATTTTATTTTCCCCTCATCATTGAGACGATGCGAAAATTTATAAAATTTTCTATTTATAGACCTTAATATAATTTATAATTAAATCCCAATGATTGCCCATTAAGTGCTTCATTGACTTTATCCCCAGAAGCTTCGAATCAATCCAAAGCAGTTTACAAATACGCTTCAGAATCAGTCAAACAGGCAATTACACGGGAGAGTCGGGCTTACTGTTCGGACTTCCCTCCATAAATTCAAATTTTCTGGAGTTCTAGAGCACTATATATTCAAATTACCAATTGAATTCCATTTCTTATTGCTACCTCACCCTCCGTAACAAATTCTTGCGAACGTGCGTCCAGCCAAGGTATAGCTTTGCCAAAAAGAAGTAATTAGTATAGGTTAATTCCCAATTCAAAAATTGGACTTGACCCCCCCCCTCCCAAAGATACCCTTTTTCGGCATTTTTCAGTGAAAAATTGAAAGAAAAATAACAGCTAGATATTACGCTACAGGGGGAAGGACTATTGAGGACCAATCGAAAACTGTGATCGACAGTAAATCTCCCATCTATCCAGGACTACTCCTGTTAAAACAGCATATCGATCATTGGGTCATCAAATAAAAAAGAGTGAGCCCGAATGCCCCAAGAGGATGTATGGGATTTAAAGAACATGTTTCATAAATTCATTTCCGCTTAGCTTTTTGACAAATTTTGGTACTCCCCTATGCGCAAGTAAAAAACTCCTGTATATGTGTATGTAAGATTATACATGAAAGCGTTTCTAATTCTTCAGAAATAAAACTACAAGTGATATGGTTACACCTGAATACTTTTATCTTTTTAGGTTAGCAATGTTCAATTTTGGGGTGGGGGTATAAGATAGGTGGCCGGCGTTTAACCCCCCCCCCCCGTGGAAAATAAGGCTTTCCAAATTTGAGCCAAAAAGAAAAAAAATCTGTCTCGTAAAAAGTAATAAAAATGCATAGAAACAAACTTTTGACACGTGCTGTAAAGTTTTTTGTACCCCCCCCCCCCCCCAAAAAATATAAACTCTGCCGAACAAAATACTAGATACACCCTTGTCTATTTGTCTACCAACATCGAAGAAAAATGAACAAAATAACCTACATTATGGCAATGTAAAAGTAAATAGCATAAAAAAGCATAAACAAGCATAAGTATAAAAACGTAGCTGGAAATATACAGCAAATTAGGTTGAATATAGAGAACGTATGGAAAATATAAGAAAAACAACCAAACAAGTACCTTTGGTTCTATGGCCTTTTCTGAAGATTAATTAAAAAGTTTTTCCACAAAATAAGTTTTCAAAAAAAAAGTAAAAAACTCCATTAAACCAAAATGAACAAAAATAGAATCAAATAATCTACCAAGCATACAACTACCACAAATCCGTATCAATAAGTGAATTAAACCCAAAACAAACAGAAATTAAAATAAATAAGAGTCAAACTCAAAACGAGCAGAAATTAATATGAGTAGGGCTCTAAAATTCTATGCTTTCTAAAAGCCAGAATACAATTTGTGCTTTACTGAAAAAAATTCAAATGAATTTACTGAAAAAAAATGTGCAATGTCAGTTTAATATAGACATGCTGATATTTATTCCTTAAAATCTTAATTAATTATTGATTTATTAAAGTTATAACAATGAAAACATTTAAAAGAATTTTTTCTGTAAATTACAAATTATATTCTCGCTTTAAGAAAACATAGGGATTTAGAACCCTTGAAGTTTCTTCTTGCCCTAAGGGCTGTGGGGGGTGTCATCCTCAAAGACCTAATTTCCAGAACTTTCAACTATGTTAAAGAAAATATCTATATCAAAATTTTGATTGGATGTTTCGAGAAATAGTGGGCGTGAGAGGGGGGTTAGTTGCCCCCCAATCACTTTTGACCATTAAAAAGGACACTAGCCCTTTCAATTTCCAATTGAATGAGCCTTTTTTGAAGTTTCTACGACAACACTTTCTATAAAAAACCTTATATGCCCCCAGGGCGTCTTACAACCCTTGCCCTGAGGGCTGTGGAGGAAGTGTCCTCATCAATCACATAATTTCCAGATCTTTCAACTAAGTTGAACAAAATGGCTATCTCAAAATTTTGATTGGACGTTTTTGAGGAAATGGTGGGCGTGGAAGGGGTGTTAGTCGCCTTCCAATGACTTTCGGCTATTAAAAGGGGCACAAGCCCTTCCAATTTGCAATCGAACGAGCCCTTTTCGAAGTTTCTACGACAACTCCTTCGATACGAAGTCTCCTGGTCTAAAGCAAACCAAGAAACCAAAAAATAAATAAATAATACATTGTGCCAACATCGTTCTTTACTTAGGCGGCCTTTTCTCAAGAAACCATGTTAGTAGCAAAAGAACCTTTGGTTCTACGGCGTTTTCCGAAGAAACCATGTTAATAGCAAAAGAACCTCTGGTACTATGGCCTTTTCTGAAGAAACCATGTTAATAGTGAAAGAACAGTTAGTACCAATCGATTCAACAATAAGTGTGGTTACATATTACAGACATATATATATATATATATATATGTATATATATATATATATATATATATATATATATATATATATATATATATATATATATATATATATATATATATATATATATATATATATATATATATATATATACACGAAAAGTGTGGTGCAGTCCCACTTTCTAGAGCTATGATGAGAGAAAGGTTGAGAACGTTAAGGGACGTTTTGCAAATGAAGGGTGAAAGATTGCCCTTTTCGGCCAACCGTCTAGGGCTAAACATAAAGCAGGTCGTCTGTGGTTGGGGTGGGAGGATTTCGTAAAGAAAGATTTAATGGAAATGGGAATTTCCTGTGGGGGTGTAAAGAAAGAGGCTTTGAATAGATCGGGATAGAAAAGGAACCTACGTAGCTGTGGTGACCTCAGACAGCTTGGCGCTGAAGTGAGTGATTAGTAGTAGTCAATCAATACAAATCCATCAACACTCTCCAAAAATAATGGTCACTATCGTAACAATGGATATCGTGCTTTTCCATGCTTAGTATAAAAACTGATTAAAGTTACATGTTGAAACTACTGTGAATACAGTTCGAACTACATGGTCATAGTTAAAACAAAATAATAATAATGATTTAATTACCCACCATCTACAAAAAGATTATAGTGGAGCAAAAAAAAAAAAAAAAGATACGAAACTCAAACAAATGCAGGTGAAAAACGACGTCTCATCAATCTGACTTTGAAAACTGAATTGTCCCGAATGGTCGACCCTTGCTTGGATGGCTCCGGAAGTCCATATTTTTCCAGTCAAGAATTCCGGCATCACTTGGGTATATACAGTAAAAATTTTAAATACTTATAGTAGTACTTTCGGATTTTTTCACAGTCTCTCACTGTGAGCAAATGGGATACACTGGCAAGGTAGATTGTGTGTGGTTGGCAAGCTGAACTATAAATTGAGGCTAGAGATTTTCTAGAGTAGTGTCCGCGATTCGGCACTACAGACCCGTAAGCATGTTTAATGGCGGTAGTTGTTTGCTTGACGATGGATTGCCTGGTTTTACCGATCGTGTCTGCAATCATGATACCCGGATATCGTAGCTCAGACACTGCAGGGACTGCAAGATTGCCGAGGGTCACAGATTCACTTTTAGGTGCGTTAAAGGTTAAAAACTCGCACTTCTCTATATTGATAGAGAGCCCGATAGAAAGAAAGTCACTGTGGAGTCGACTCAGGTTATCTTGTAAGTCAGCTTTTGATCTACTGAGCAGAAGGACGTCGTCAGCGTATGCAAGGTAAGACAGGTCGGTACCGTGAAGTAGAAGGGAAGGCGAGATGCGGTCCAGAATCTTGGAAATTACACGTCTGAAAATAAGAGGACTAAGAATGCTCCCTTTCCTAACGCCTCTTTTGATTTTGGCGGGATCTTATGTTCTATCTTTCCATTTGGCAGAAACTATTGAATTTTCATACCAGAATTTCAATGTTTTCACTATGATCGCACTTACACCACTCAGAAGTTGAGCATTCATTGATTTCATGTGGTTGACGTTGTCGAACGCTTTTGAAATATCTATAGTACACATATAGAGAGGCGACTTGTTTCTCTCTGAGTCCAAGTGTACGTTAGCAAGAAGGCGATGAGCCTCTGGACAACCGAGACCTTTCTGCAATCCAAGTTGATTATCCCCGAAATCTCCAGCATCCAGCTCGGAGAAGATCACATACTCAAACACGTTGCTCAGGATGCAAGAGACTGTTATGGGTCTTTAAGATTTACAGTCATTGGGATCTTTTCCTTTCTTGGCGATAGAAGTGATGACTCCTTTCAGGAAACTGTTTGGTACAAAACCCCTGGTGATGCACATCTGGAAGATAAGCTGAAGATGGGAATAGAAACTTTCAGGTAAGTGCTTGAGATGTTTTGTTGTGAGACCGTCGCCATCTGTCCCATTTTTTCCTCAAAAATTTTTTTTCCATTTTTTCCCAAAAATAAAACAACATACAAATAACAAATATACACCCTTAGATCCAAATTAATTTCTAAGTAGATTGAAGAAAACTATCTCTATGTACCACACCTGTACCCATAAGCTTCTCAACTTATTAATCTCCATAAAACTTACAAATCCACCCATTCCCCCCTTATATACCACCCTAATGGGCACCGGCAAAGGGGGGACAGGAGGCCACGGCCCCCCTGGAAATTTGGGGCTATAAAGTAATTAGAAGGAGACCAAAGGAAAGAGAGCAGAACAGGGGCAAAACCAAGGAAAAAATGTTGCGTTGCCCCATTGTTGGCTGCCTGCCAATAGATTTTGACCTTTAGTAAGAAAAATATAAATTCTAATTTGTGACTTAGTGACCCCTTTCCAGTTTTTTCTATATGATTTTTTCTATATGATTCGGTTGGAGTAACAAAACAACAAAAAAATCAAATTTTTCATAGGAATGAATGGTAAGTAAATATCGATACTTGTCAATACCGAAAGTATAAGAGCCTAGTATTGATAACTTTAAATCAAAGAATCATTTATTTATGGTGATCCCTAATGTGTATTTGTTTATTAGTAATTAGTGCAGTTATTAGTAAACAAGATAGGTTCATATAATTATAGAAAAAACAAAGGAAAACAACTTAATACGGCGCAATTTTGGTAAAAATATGCATTCAACTTTTGCTTGCATTGTAAGAGCACCCGTCAGCTGATATATGAAGCCAATATAATCAGAAATGGTTCCCCTGAACGGAATGCTAAGAATTTCTATATTTTCCCCCTAAACGGATACTTTTTTTTGTATTTTATTATCATTTATTATTTTTTTATTCCCAGGAGTTATTATATTTATCTAGTCGTCACTTTGAAAAAGATGTAATTTTTTACAGTTATGAAGTATAAAGGTGTATATATATATATATATATATATATATATATATATATATATATATATATATATATATATATATATATATATATATATATATATATATATATATATATATATATATATATATATATATATATATATATATATATATATATATATATATATATATATATATATATATATATATATATATATATATATATATATATATATATATATATATATATATATATGTTTAAATTGGTAATTGGTTCCAGATACCAATAAAAGTTACATCTGGACATGTCTTCATTTGTTCCAGAATGGTCTCTTTCAGTGACCTCTGGGATTTGATTATGGAAACATTGAAACACTTTTTGTATGTAATTTTTAATAGCTTCACATTTTAATGTATTTCACAGGTTTGACCTGACATAGGGTTACCATATAGATCTTATGGTAGAGGCGCCACCGTGCTGGGTAAAGAATCTAAAGCCTCGAAACCCGTTAAGGCCGGTGGTATTCTTCTGATGAGCCCTAAATGGAAGGTTTTACTTGGAAATATTTTGCTAGATTTAAGGTGCTTTTGTAGGTAATTTTACAACGACTTACATTTATTGATGACAACTTTGCATGGATTTGGACTTTTCTATTTGGTTGATGGTTTGGGTATACTGTTTGGTCCTAGGTAGTTGGATGGATGTGTAAGGTGAGAGCCTCGTTCAAATGCACATTTGTCTCAATTGCTGGATTAGGACGACAGTTTTTTTGTTTTTTTTTTTTTTTTTTTTTTTTTTTTGGCCAAGTAATTACCTCTTAAACATAATATGAATCCAGGTTGGATCTAGTGCTGGTTGAGGAATCATAAAAATTCCTCCCCGATGGACCTTAACCCTGGTCCAGGTTTTACCTGAAATTGATGATTATTTGGTTAATTTATCATTTATTTTAAAAGGGTTGCATAAGCAAACGTTCTATTTAGGGTAGGTTTTTTTTTTTTTTTTTTTTTTTTTTTTTTTTTTGTATGATTAGTTAGAGTAACCTTATTACTTGTGGACTTTTGGCTTGTCTTTTGTTTTGGATTTTTCTATTGTTTGTCGTTTTGGTTGTATTTCATTTTGTATTTTATATTGAACAATATTGAAAAAGATTATATTCGAAATGGTCTGCCGAATATTAGTAAGTGTAATGGTCGTTGTTTTATTTGCCAAGATAACTTCATACTTCGAAATTATGTTAAAATTACTTTATATAATAAAAAGTTTAAATGTTTATTAAATGGACAGGTAAATTGTAAAACAAATAATATTATATATTTACTAGAATGTAAAAATTGTCAATTACAGTATGTGGGGAAACAATTAACAATATATATAAGAGATTTTCGGGACATAAAACTACAATTACCAAGTAAAAAACTAATAATTATCTAGTTCAACATTGTAATAATGGTACTTGCTCTGTATATAATCTAATTATTACAATTTTAGAAAATCTTGACCTAGAAAAATTTACTAAAGAGGAAAACAATATTAAATTAAGCAAACAAGAAGAGTCTTGGATCAATGGTCTGGGTACTGCATATCCTGCTTGGCTAAATGATCGAGTTGCGAAACACGGAGACGTGTCAAATATAGTTGCTAATTGTATCAATGGGTTAACTAAGAACCCTTCTTTCAATTACCCTACTAAACGTAAAAACAAATAAAGAGGAAATATGAAAAATAAAAAAAATAATTATTGAGACTTAAATTAATTTTTAATCAATTTAGGTTATTCATTTGAGAATAATTGAATGATTAGTTTAATACAATCTTTAAATAAGTTATCAAAGAATAATTTAATAAAAGTTTTCTGGATTGCAAAAAATAGTACAACATTTAACTCAAAAGATAAATTAATTTATGATGCATTTTTTATTTTAGATAAATCAAAATTTAGCTCAAATTATAATAAATCTGAAAAAATTTTAAATAAGGATAATATATTATATTTTTCTATTAATTTTTGTTCTAAACAAATAGAAGATAT
>NC_142814.1:116263-147978 GCF_049724085.1 Artemia sp. Qi Xiang Cuo
GATGACCATTTGTTGTCATAAAAACTTTAAAAAAGTTTCATTCGATTGAAAATTGAAAGGGTCAGTGTCCTTTTTATTGCTCAAAAGTGATTGAAGGGCAACAAGCCTCTCCCCGCCCATTGATTCTAAAAACACATCTAATAAAAACTTTAAGATAGCCATTTTGCTCAGTGTTGTTGAAAGATCTTGAAATTATGTCTTTGACACCAGTAGTATGGGTGTATGCAGTCCAAGCAGAGCCCTATCCCAACATTCGGAGGCGAGCCCTATTACAAGAATGCCCTGTCCCATCATACAAAAAAAAACCTATTACAACAAGAGCCCTGTGCTACCATGAAACAACACATATAACCAACCATATAATAACACACTTAACCAATCATACATCAATAGACAAGACGATCCTTACAATAACAGACATAACCATCCATACAACAACAGACAACACCATCTATATATCAACACACAAAACCATATATCCACACATAAAACCATCCATATATCGACACATAAAACCATCCATACAACAAGACACATATATCAACACACAAAACCAACCGTATAACAACACACAAAACCATCAATACATCAACACATACATAGCCATTCATACATCAACACACACATAGCCATCCAAACATCAACAAGCAAAACCATCCATATATCAACACAAAAGAACATCCATATATCGACACATAAAACCATATAAATTACAACCCGCATTGCCAACCATACAACAGACATATCTTGAGGTCTCCGATAATAATGTTTCTGTTGCAATGCCAACATTTCAAGTGGGCCTATTGCTCACGTCATCATTGATATAAAAGTTTGATGGTGAGTTAATATCTCAGTTCAACATTGACATTTGATTAGTTCAAATTAGTTCAAGTCAGGAAAAAACATTCAAATATCTTGAAAATGAGTGGTTTTACACTATTGCATATTTAAGGAGTTGACATTGATGTTCTAAGACAAGAGGTCCCAATGTAGCAATAGAAATTGCAAAGGATTGCCGACTAACATTTGAGTGGGATGAGATGTTTGGTAGATATTTTATGTCATTGAGTAAGTTTAAGTCGGATGAACAATTATGTTTCACCGCATAAGTGAATATAACGAGAATATCAGGCAAGGATTTGTCTCTGCGGCTGAAGACACGACTTTTCAATATCCTGATCATCCCCAACGCAATCTACTCATGTGAAACATGAACAATGAAGGTGTATGACAATCGTCGACTCACAGCATTTGAAACTAAGTGCTTCCGCCGCATCGCCGAGATCACTTACCTTGGTAGAATCTCAAACGTCAAACTTCTCGAGCGCCTTAAAAGACAACAAACAATTCTCATGAAGATCAAACTCCAGCCACTTTGATTGCTCGGTCACGTACAATGAATAAGTCTGTCCTGTCTCCCGAAAATCACCTCCGAAGGCCAAATTCATGGTTCTTATTCTCGGGGTCATCCCCCAAAAAGGTGGAAGGAAACTTCGCACCTCACCACCTCTCAGACCTTCTTCGCCTAGCAGAAGATCTTGAGGCATACAGAAGGCACATCCATGGTATTACAAGGCGAGAGGCCCCAAGTCGACCTTCCAGGACAGACAGGACTTAAGTCAAGTCAATTACATCACTTATAAACGCTTTAGATCACTCTTAAGCACGTTGGGTCTTTTTTAACGCTTTAGATCACTTCTAAGACCTTTATATCACTTAAAAACGCTTTTGATCGGTCAAAAGCAATTTAAGTCTTTTATAAAGCTTTAGGTCGCTTCTAAACCCTTTATAACACTTATAAACAATTTAGATTAATTATAAGCACTTTAAGTCTTTTATAACACTTTATATCACTTATAAACACTTTAGATCGCTCATAAGCACTTTAGGTCTTTTATAACGCTTCTAAACCCTTTATATTACATATAGGCGCTTTAAATCGCTCATAAGCACTTTACGTCTTTTATAATGCTTTATGTCACTTCTAAACACTTAAGATCATAAGTATATTAGACCTAATCATATTGATCTAATCAAAACACATTATGCCCATATAGGTTGTCAAAAGGACGTATGAACAATACTTCAGGATTGGTTTATGGTACTAAGTTGACACTTTCATCGTTTGTCGAAGGGGATGTTGAAGAAAGAAACCAAAGATGATGTGTGCATACTACTGCTAATGCTACAACTAATACTACAACTGTTGGTACTACACAAGCTAAGGGTTTTAAGGTGAAGTTTTCAAGGAATATTTAGGTAGATGTCGAACTAAATCAAAACAAACTCTGATCATGTAGATTGGCAAAATGGTGAAAAAGCAATATCACAATAACGGCTTACATTGCTAAGTCAGACCTTTCATGGTATGTTATGGTGGATTTCGAACAAGCCAGAATACACTATGTGTATACTTTTAATACTTCTTCTATGGTTACTGTAACTAATGGCAATACGGGTATTAAGTTAAAGCTTTTAGGGAGCAGTTAAGAGTAGTTTCGATTCAAAGAAAAATTACGTGCATGCAGATATTAAAAGGGCATATAGATAATATCATAGTCAGCGCTACTCTATCATAGCTAGTAATATTAATGATATTTTAAAGGAACTAATTTGATTGCAAATTAAAAGTTTTAGTGCCCTTCTTAAGAATCAAAAGTAGTTAGAGGGCAATCGGCCCTCTTCTTTAGCCCAAAATTTTCCAAACGATTCCAATTAAAATTTTAAGACAACCATTTTGTTCAGCATAGCTGAACGGTGTATTAGCTATTTCTCTAAGGTTTTTAGGTAGGTCAACCCCTCACAGTTATACAAATTGCCCATTATGCTTAAAAACTAAATGTTGCTTTAAAATTAAACAGAAACACACTGCGTGCATGCAAGGAGCTAATAAAACATCTCAGCAATATCCCAAGAACTACTGAGGGTATTAAGTTCAAACTTTTGCGGGTTACTTCTATTACTTTTTCTGATCTTAAAGTTTAACTAAACGAAAAGAGTGTAAAAGTAACCAGGCTGTCAAAGAGCATAGATAACATTTTTTGGGGATAGTATTAAGTTTTATTTTAAGGTCAACTAGAGGAGGTATAAAACTAAATTAAACACTAACATATGTGTTGAGATTTTCTACAGGGTCTATTTTAATTAGAATTGTTGAAAAAGTTTCTCCAGTATACAAATGGCAGGCCAAAATATAAATTCTTTAAGCAAAAACTGAAAAGATTTAAACCATTATTTTCTTTTATCCTGAAAAAGAATATATCAATACAAAATAAACAGAAATTAATTCAAATACCCTTTGCCACAAAGTAATTTTTTCAAAGAAAAGTAAAGAACTCAATTAAACCAAAAATAAGCTTAAATAGAATCAAATAATCTACCAAGCCTAAGACTACCACAAATTAGCATCAATAAATAAATAAAGCCCAAAATAAACAACAATTACAATAAATAACCAAATAAAGCTCAAGACAAGCAGAAATTAACAAGAGTAGGGCTCGCAAACCCTATGCCTACTCAAGGCTAGAACCTAATTTTCGCTTTACTGAAAAAAATCAATTTCAAATGTTTTCACTTTTATAACTTTAATAGGTCAAAAATTATTAAGATTTTAAGGAATGTATATAATATGTATTTTAAACAGATAATACACACTTATTTGTACTTTTTTCAGTGAAGTGCAAATTATGTTCTGGAGCCTCCTTAAGGCCTCCCACTTTATACCCTCCCAGGTAGCTCCAATTTCCCTCGTATCTTTCCTTAGAAAATCTAACTACCACAATGAGGATGGCCTGTTTTCTCTTTATTCCTTGACAGTTGGCCAAAAAGGTCAATCTTTGTCAATTTTTAATATTTCATCCGCCGAACGTTCCCTAGTCATCTCAACGTTTCTCTCAACATAGCCCTAGAAAGCGGGATTTAACCGCCATTTTGTACGTCCTACTGTTTTAACCATAGTCGGTTAGGTGGGTATCCAAAACAATCCATAATGAGTTTCTCTGTAAAACATGGAACAAGTCTTCCTCCGTTTTTCCTAGCAATTACAATGGAAACACAAATCTTAAAAGGTAAAATCTGATTTTACTTAATAGCCTTTAATATTTCTCGAGAACTAGAATTATTCTTGAGAAAAACTTTCATGACTTCTCCCTTTAACTTTTTTTAGGCTTGAATTTTCTAGAATATCTTTTCTTTCTCCAGTCGAAGTCCAGTCCGCGTTTGATTATACATGTATTCAATATCTTGCAAATCAAGAGAATATTTCTCCTACAGCAACCAATATACAAAAACCACCTAACTAAGAAAATCAGAAATTATATGATGTTCATAATAATAAAACTTTTAAAATAAATTAAAATAACAAAAAATTATAACATTATTAATTAGTGTCATTATTAATATTTTCACAAACAAATGGATTTCCTTGCAATCGCCAGGATTGAGCATAAGCCCGAAAGCTTCTAGGTGTGGCTTTATCTTCTATACTTTGACGAGGTATTACATTTGAATAATTATAATATGTATGATATGGATGTAGCTGGCCTCTGAGAGAAAATTTCGTAATATTCTAGAGAAATAACTGTCACTGCAACTATAAACAATATGTTCCTCATTACTTTTACATTTAAAATAACTGAATCATGGCTATTGAGAAGAAAACCCATGATGAAAAGAATTTGTGTTTTATAATATGTAGACAAAATGAAATTAAAACATCTTGAAGACGCTTCCAATATACTTTACCCCCACTCCCTCCCCTGACGTAAAAATATTAAGGGGGAGGGGGTGGAATGTATATCAGATGCAATTATATTATCTAATATAACATATATATATGTATGCAAATATACATTTTCTTTCACTAGTCTGGCTTCGTATATTATTCTATAAATCTTCTGTCTTCTTTTCATATTCTTATTGTTAATATCTCTCGTCTTTTTACATTCTTTTTGTTATCATCTTTTTTTTACATTATCCTCTAAAAAATTTTTTTTAGTTCGGTTATTTATATCTTACTATTCAAAACTTTTACTTCTCAAGGATATTCACGGACTTATTAATTCAAAAAATTGTAAAAAACCTTCCTTACAAATAGGAGGGTGCCCACGGGCCGGCCCTCCTGAAATCTGGAATTTCCTTGAATTACTGGGAATTTTATATTCAGGGCATTTTTAGCGTTTGATTTTTTTTAATTGGCCCCTCCCCCCGTGACAAAAATCTTAAATACATGTCTGACAAGGGATATTATGTTGCCAGGTTTATTCAAGGGAAGAGACAAAGCGAGAATATTATCACATGCTGCCATGTTAAAATTTTGACTTTAATTCCACTGGGATATTTTTATGAAGCCATAGCCAACGCAACCATTTCATTTTGACACATCATATAAATAACATTACCTTTACCTTTACCATATTACATAAATAACTTTAACTTTTTGTTGGTTGCTGTATCTAACTGTTGTTCTGTGTAAAATTTTGAGCTTTAATATGCCTGGTTCTTTTTTTATGAAATTTTAAAGAAATACGGGAATGGTGACTGAAGCCATAGCGGTAATTGAGAAATTTGGGAAGCAGCTTCCCGAAACAGGGAAGGCCCTTTTTGTCAAAAATATAACATGAGAGGCAACAATGCTGAATCAATAAAGAGTCATATGATTTCTTATCTATCATTTTCGTGAGGAAGAGTTAGTCTTAGAAACTCGGGATGGAAATCATTCGTTTAGGAATTGTTGTTTAAAATTTTAATTAAAAAAATTAAAAAATTTAAAGATTTTTCTTTATATTTTGGAAATTTTGCACAAGGATTTGAAATTAAAACAATTTTTCGTCTCTCAGATCCATGTGCCTTAGTTGGAATTCATATTTTTCTTTATATTTGGAAGTTTTGGTACCAATGATATAAAATGAAATACTTTTTCGTCTTTTGGTTTGATGTGCCTTTGGTCAAATTAAGATTTTTCCTTATATTTTGGAAGTTTCGCTACCATGGACTTGAAATTAGAATGTTTTTCTGTCTCTTGGATCAATGTACCTTAGGTAGGATTAATATTTTTCCTTATATTTGAAAGTTTTGGTAGCAAGGACATAAAATTAAAATGTTTTTTCGTCTCTTGGATCCAAGGGTATTTGGTCGAATTAAGATTTTTCTTTATGCTTGGAATTTTTGCTATCAAGGACAAGAAATTTAAATGTTTTTGTAGTGTTCAGTTTTGCTAGGTTTCACCTTAAAGTTTTTTTTGTGTTCTGTTTTGTTACGTTTCACCTTAAAAGTTTTTCTTTTTTTCAACGTGTCTTCTGTTTTATTATGTTTCACCTTAAAAGTTTTTTTCAAAGTGCCTTCTCTTTTGTTAGGACTCACCTTAAGTTTTTTTTCAGTTTTCTGTTTTGTTACGTTCCACCTTACATGTTTTTTTTCCAGAGTTCTGTTTTGTTAGGTTTCACCTTAGAAGTTTTTTTCACCTTAAATAGTTTTTTCCAAAGTGTTCTGTTTTGCTAGGTTTCACCTTAAAAGTTTTTTCTTCGTCTTAAATGTTTTTTTCAAAGATTTCTGTTTGTTACGTTTCACCTTATAAGGTTTTTTTTTCAAAGTGTCTTCTGTTTTGTTACGTTTCATCTTAAAAGTTGTTTTTTTCAGTGTATCTTCTGTTTTGTTACGTTTCACCTTAAATGTTTTTTTCCAGTGTTCTGTTTTGTTATGTTTCAACTTAAAAGTATTCTTTTCACCTTCAATGTTTTTTTTTCAGATATTTCTGTTTGTTAGGCTTCACCTTATAATTTTTTTTTTTCAAATTGTTTTCTGCATTGTTGGGTTTCACCTTAAGTATATGGTTTTCAAAGTGTCTTTCCTTATGTTAAAGTTCAACTTGAAAGATTTTTTTCAAAGTTTTCTGTTTTTTACGTTTCACCTTAGAAGTTTTTTTCAAAAGTATCCTCTGTTTTGTCGGGTTTAACCTAAGAGTTGTTCTTTTCAAAATTCTTGACAATTGTATTACAAGTTCTGGATGAATTCATAGAAATCATAAGCATTGCATAGAAATCCACACAAATTCATGAAAATCAGGGTCAATCCTGGAATTCCAGACCATACCAAGGTCTTTTTTGAGTGTTTTGTTTTGTTACGTTTCACCTTAAAAGTCGTTTTTTCAAAGGTGTTCTGTTTTGTTAGGTTTCACCTTAAAAATTTTTTTCAGTCTTTTGTTTTGTTGAGTTTCATCTTAGAGTTGTTTTTTTCAAAGTTCTGGACAAGTGTCTTACAAGTTCTTGATGAATTCATAGAAATAATAAGCATTGCATAGAAATCCACAAAAATTTATGAAAATCAGGGTTAACCCTGAAAATCCGGACCATTCCAAAGTTATTTTTTTCAGTGTTGTTTTGTTAGGTTTCACCTTAAGAGTTCTTTTTTCTAAAGTGTCTTCGGTTTTGTTTGCTGTCTCCTTTGAGTTGCTTTTTTTCATTGATCTGGGCAAGTGTCTTACAAGTTTTGGATGAATTCATAGAAACCCTAAGCATTGGATAAAAAACCACAAAAAATCATGAAAATCAGGGTCATCCCTGGCAATCTGGAATACCAAAGTTTTTTTTTCTGTTATCTGTTTTGTCAAGTTTACCTTAAAAGTTTTTTTCCAAAGTGTTCTTTTTGTTGAGTTTCATATTAGAGTTGTTTTTTTCAAAGTTCTGGACAAGTGTATTACAAGTTCTTGATGAATTCATAGAAATCATAAGCATTGCATAGAAATCCACATATTCATGAAAATCAGGGTCAACCCTGGAAATCCGGACAACACCAAAGTTGTCTTTTTTCAGTGTTCCTTTATGTTACGTTTCACCTTAAATTTTTTTTTCAGTGTTCTGTTTTGTTAGGTTTCACCTTAAAATTTTTTTTTTCAAAAGTGTCTTCTGTTTTGTTGGGTTTCACCTTAGAGTTTTTTTATTTCAAAATTCTGGACAAGTTTATTAAAAGTTCTGGATGAATTTATAGAAATCATAAGCATTGCATAGAAATTCTCACAAATTTATGAAAATCAGAGTCAACCCTGAAAATCCTGACCATTACAAAGTTTTTTTCACTGTTCTGTTTTGTTAGGTTTCACCTTAAAAGTTTTTTTTCAAAGTGTTCTGTTGTGTTACGTTTCCCCTTAAAAGTTTTTTTTGGAAAATTTCTCTTCTGTTTTGTTGGGTTTCACTTTAGAGTTGTTTTCTTTCAAATTTCTGGACAATTATCTTACAAGTTCTGGATGAATTCATAGAAATCATAAGCATTGGATAGAAATCCACACAAATTGATGAAAGTCATGATCATCCCTGGAAATCTGGACCCTGCCAAAGTTTTTTTTTCAGTTATCTGCTTTGTTACGTTTTACCTTAAAAGTTTTTTTTTCAAAGTGTTCTGTTTTGTTAGGTTTTACCTTAAAAGTTATTTTTCAAAAGTTTCTTCTGTTTTTTGAGGTTTCACCTTAGAGTTGTTTTTTTTCAAGTTCTGGACAAGTGTTTTACAAGCTCTGGATGAATTCTTAGAACTCATAAGCAGTGCATTGAAATCCGCACAAATTCATGAAAATAAGGGTCATCCCTGGAAATCTGGACTATACCAATTTTTTTTCAGTTATCTGCTTTGTTAAGTTTCATCTTAAAAGTTGTTTTTTTCAAAGTGTCCTCTTTTGTTAGGTTTTACCTTAATAGTTTTTTTTTCAAAAGTGTCTTCTGTTTTTTGGGGGGTTTCACCTTAGAGTTCTTCTTTTTTCAAAGTTCTGGACAAGTGTCTTACAAGTTCTGGATGAATTCATAGAAATTGTAAGCATTGTATTGAAATCCACACACATTTATGATAATCAGGGTCAACCCTAAGAATCCAGACCATATCAATGACATAAATATAAAACTGTAGAAATCATGAGCAATGCATAGAAATCCTGATAAGTTCAAATAAATCAAAACCAAACTGCAGACATTAAGGCCATCCTTTTAAAATCCGGATATATTCATAAAAATCAAGACCAAACTGTATAAATCTGGGCCAACCCTAGAAAATCAGACCAAACCATTGAAATCAATACCAAACTGTAGAAATCATGGCCAACTGGAAAATCCTTGAAAAAAGAAATAAAATTTAAGTTTTTTTTTCATGAAATAATACTGAAATGAGAACCAACAGTCATCATCGAAAGGGGTAGGGTAATCACAAGAATGTGATTTAAAATTTAATTAAAAAGTGATATTCGTTGTTTTTGCTTCTATTGTTTTTTTAATGTGATTTTAAGATATGGAAAAAAAGTTGTAAAATTTCAGTTCAATAAAAAAAACTAAGTAAAGAAAATAACATCACTAGAAACAATATATTTATCTAATAAAAAAAAACTCATGACAGACACATTTATATCATCCCCATTTTATACTTTTAATTGTAACAGGTGATTTTTTTTGTTAAATGTATATTTGATATGATTTTAAGACATGGAATAAAAAAAGTTAAAAAAACTTGGGGTGGGTGGCCTGGAGGGAGGAGGGTTGGGCCCTGGGAGGCCTGGGGATATAAAGTGGAGACTTGGAGCCCTGGTGTGGGACTTTGAGTCCTGATGGGGGACTTAGGGTCCTTGAGTGGGGACTTGGAGCCCTGGATGAGAAAGTGGGGGCCCAAAGTCATGCGAAAGTCTGGTAACGGAAAGCCAATGTACACAATTCCATTAACCATCAGAAGAACTTGTCTGTCCAGTATGCATCTCAAATCATCTGGGTATGCATATTCTCATGAGGATGCCATAAATGATGCCCCAAATCAGATCACTATTGACACCTACCAAAAATCCAGTTGATAAATTGAATGTGCAAATAACTTGTTAAGGTATTGTGATGCTTATTATCAGTTGGCTAACGTCTCGGAAACATTTTTAAAATCATTAGAATGTATTTCTAAAATCATAATATTTTCAATGGCGTGTTTGCTCGGTCAAGTAACGTGTCGTTTTTTGCCTTAGGAAATCATGGGTCTAACTTTCAATTCCTACATCAAAAACAAATTTCATAAAATCAAAGGGAAGTTGCTTAGAAGCTAAAACCGTGTCGTTGGAAAAAAACATATCATCATTAGAGTACAAAAGAAAGATCTCTACCAATTGTTTATTAAAATCCATATAAAAACTTCATTTATTATACATAATTTTCCTCCAAAGTCACTTCTAATATTAAACAAGATTCTTGGCAATCGAAACTCTTATAATAATGTTTCCATAAAAATTTCCTTATCGCTTCAGAATGTCATACCAGATAAGTCGACAGACTTGATGTCTCCAATGACCGCTTGGAATGTTGGGATATGTGTCTTGTTTTAATATGTGTCTTTTTGTATGGAGGGATATGTGTCTTGTTGTTTAGATGAATCTTTGTCGTATTGTAATATATGTTTTGTTGTATCGATGGATATGTGTCTTGTTGTAATATGTGTCTTGATGTAATATGTGTCTTATTGCGGTATGTGTCTTGTTGTAATATGTTTCTTCTTGTAATATGTGTCTTGTTGTAATATGTGTCTTGTTATATGGTGATACAGGGGCCCACCGGAATGGTGGGATAGGGCCCCCGTCATATAGATTGACACAATACTACTCAAATTAAAAACATTCTTTGTCCCATAATGGCCGTAATAGCCCCAAAACATAATAGAAGTAAGATAAATCTTAGGTCTATTCATATCTGAAAACTGTGAACTTCTAGGATTTTTTAAGGTTGTCGTCAGTGTTGCCATGTTAAACCATAAAAATTAATATACAAAACTTACTAGTTAATTTTGGCAGTCCTTTTTGTCAGTAAAAATTGAAACCCCAAACGGTTCAAAGATTAAAAAAAAGCCACACTATACTAACATGTTTGATGCATTTTTCTTAATCTTTACCAACGTTTCTTGTTTTTAAATTAGGCACCATCATTTACCAAAAGCCCCGTAACTGAATAAGTAATTTTTAGTGAAGAATAATATTCCAGATTTTTCCTAATTTTTGTGCACCTTCATTTTTATTGTCCTTGGTACTTATACACACGGGTAAAGGGATATTATTACTATTTTTAATACTAATAACAACTCAATGTAGTGCCTCTAGAGTCCAAGCCAGTTGAGGCCCACACAACTGCACACACTCTTTCTCTAATCCGACATGTTTGAAACTTCGACCATTTATCCCTCCAAATCCTTAAAACCCTTTCTTGTGACCTCTTGTTACTTCCTTTAGGGACGACCTGTATTTTGTTTGGTTTCAAATAAATGGCCAAAAAACATGAGGTCTGAAGCTTTTGTCATCCTTCATCCCTAATTACACTTCAATCGAATTAAATAGCTTTGTCTAGAACAATTGAATGATTCAGGCTATGGTTGAGTCACAAAGAAACTGAGAGGTTTTTTACTTTTGAAGTTTTTAGTTTTTTTTGAAGTTTTAGATGTTTATAAGTACTTTTGCAAAAAGCTTCTTGTTGTTCCAATTAAACGACCTCGTATTTCAGGAGTCAAAGAATTGGGACAAAATACAAACTTTAGTGTAAAGAACGAGATGCTGAGGAGGAGGCAACCTTCTTCATATACGTAATAATTTCAATTCGTTTTCAGTTTTAATGTTGCTCCTTACTTTCAGTTGAAAAAACTTCTTTTTTCTCCTGCTAGTTTTTAAATAATCCCAAGAAATCTGGCCCCACCTCCACGGAAAACTACTCTCCCCACGGATATATCCTCTAGACAGCTCAATCCCAGTGAAAATTTACCCAGGGACATTATCCTTAACAGCTCCACGCTTAAAATTGAGAAGGAAAAGAGAAAGCAAGAAATATAAAAAATAGTTTTTGTAAGAATTCAGGCAAATTCCCTCAGTGTATAATTTCCTCTGACAAGCTCACCCCCTGGCAACTTCCCCCTAATGGAAAGTTCCCCTTTAAAAAACCCCAAGCAGAAAATTCATCTTCCCACCTAAAAATGTATGCATGCTTCCCAATAACAAATACTAAGCATAAACAATGGTCAATATTTTTAAATTAAAGACCTCTCCAATTGGGCATGGGGGGTGGGGTCATATCATATTCAAGGGCAGAGTTGTGGGGTCTTTCAACTATGATTAACAAAATGGTTGTCTAAAAATTTTGATCGGACGATTTTGGGGAAATAGGGTTGTGGGGAGGGGGCCTATTTGCCCTCTAACACTCTTGGTCATTTTAAAAATACACTAGAACTTGTAATTTCTATTCAAATGAGCCCTCTCATGACGTTCTAGGACCACTGGGTCATTACGATTACCCTTGGGAAAAAAATAAACAAAACTGAGAGGTTACTTGTAGATAAAAATGTGGTTCAACAAGTGCTTGTTCTGTTGACTTCTTTGAGATTTCATTAAAAAAAAGGAACAAATCGTATTCAGCGTCCTTTTTACACGCTCAAAATTTGACAGAGCAACAAGAGGTGGATGCAGCAACCAACAAAAAGACAGAGTTAATCATATGAAGTGTTAAAATGTTACTTTGGCTTCACAAAAGCCACCCCGCGGAATTAAAACTTTATTTGATAATTTGAATAAGAAACTCCAGAAATTCAAGATAGTTTATCATTTTAGGAGTCTGCCCGAGGCAGCATTACTTTGCCAACAAGCGTCTTGTGAAAGTTTTTAAATTCAAGTCCGCAAATATCGAAAAGAAGTAAAACATAAATAGTAAAATATGGAAGGGGGCAAGAAATGAAAAACATTGTCTAGATTTACAAGATTTTGGATATATTTGCTACATACCGCGGACTAGACATGGGCTGGAGAAAGAAAAGAAATATTTAACATATATCTAATATAAATATACTGTATTAGATGATAAATTATTATATAATAGAGATTTCTCCTCCGAATATAGTTTCAAATTATAGGGGGAGGGAATATGGTAAGAGGTGCTTCAAAATGTCTAAACTCCAACTTGTCTACATATTATAAAGTAAAAATTCTTTTCTTAGCATGTTTTCTTCTCAATAGCCCTGATTCTAGGCTTATACCTAATTTGGCTGTTTTAAATTTGAATTTAAAGAGCCACTTAATGGCTGCAGTAACATGTATTTCTCTAGAATGTGACGTCATTTTCTCTCAGAGACAAGCTATATCCATATCATACAGATTATGAATTTCTAAATTAAACACATTGTAACAGCTTAGTGGATAAAGCCCTGCCGGATGATCCCAGGCTGAGTTTTGATCCCGGCTGTTCTTGTACATATTAATTTTTTTAAGTTTCCTGACTATTTCTTAGTATATTTTTTTTTTAGTAACTTAGTTTTTGTAGGCGAAATATACTCATTGTGTGTTTTTTTGTGTGTTTACCACCACTGAATAGGGGGGAGGAGGCAAACAATTAGAAATATTGTCTTGAAATACAAGATATTAGATAAATTTTTATTCAAACATTAACTTAAATTACAATAATTTTCAAAAACAATTCATTAATGATCTAATTGAAACCTATTTTAGCAGTTTTTAGCGAAATTTTGGATAAAAGATATAGATATAGTGGAGGCTTGGGGTTTGACTTCTCACATTTTACTTCTAGCTATTAATCAATTGATATAAGGTTGATGAAGAACGTATCCAGGATTTTCGTTTGGGGGGGGGGGTGGTTACTAATTTTCGACTCGGTTTTCGACTATTTTTACAAATTTTTACCAAGGTTTTACTAATTTTCGACTAATTTTCGACTCGGTCAAAATTTTTTTTTTTTTTTTTTGGGGGGGTGGGGGGTACAAACCGGGTAACCCCCCCCCCCCTGTATACGGGCTTGATGTTGACGTCTTGCTAACTGTGCACTCGGAACTTTGTGACAATTGCTGCTGGTTTTGGCCTGTCTGAGTTTATAAGTGGTTAGTTTATGTGGCCTATCACGTTTTATACTTCTTTAAAGCCTTTTCTTCATATTGTCCTTTTTAAGCGAAGTTGTCGGTGCTGTTTTACTTTTTCTGGCAGCTCCAGTCAAGGCTCAAACAAATCGCATTTAAATTTTTTAAATTAAATTTAAAAATTAGCTTGTCAGGTTTCACCTTAAAAGTTCTTTTTCAAAAGTGTCTTCTGATTAGTTGGGTTTCCACTTAGAGTTGTTTTATTTCAAAGTTCTGGACGAGTGTCTTAAAAGTTGTGGATGAATTCAAAGAAATCATAAGCATTGCATTGAAATACACACACATTCATGAAAATCAGGGTCAACCCTGAAAATCCGGACCATATCAATGACATCAATATAAAATTGTAGAAACCACTATAGAGGTAGCTTGGGGTTTGACTTCTCTCTTTTTATTTCTAGCTATTGCTCAATTCATATAATGTTGACGTCTTGCTAACTATGTACTCGGAACTTTGTGACACTTGCTCCTGGTTTTGGCCTGTCTTAGTTTATAAGTGGTTAGTTTATGTGGCTTATCATGTTTTATGCTTCTTTAAAGCTTTTTATTCATTGTGGCCTTTTTAAGCGAAGTTTTTGATGCTGTTTTACTTTTTCTGGCAGCTCCAGCCAAGGCTCAGAGCATCCGCATTCACATTTTTTAAATTAAATTTTAAAAATAAGTTTTTTAGGTTTCACCTTAAAAGTTCTTTTTTCAAAAGTGTCTTCTATTTTGTTGGGTTTCACCTTAGAGTTGTTTTATTTTCAAAGTTCTGGACGAGTGTCTTAAAAGTTGTGGATGAATTCAAAGAAATCATAAGCATTGCATTGAAATACACACACATTCATGAAAATCAGGGTCAACCCTGAAAATCCGGACCATATCAATGACATCAATATAAAATTGTAGAAATCATTATAGAGGAGGCTTGGGGTTTGACTTCTCTCATTTTATTTCTAGCTATTGCTCATTTCATATAATGTTGACGTCTCGCTAACTATGTACTCGGAACTTTGTGACAATTGCTCCTGGTTTTGGCCTGTCTTATATTATAAGTGGTTAGTTTACGTGGCCTATCATGTTTTATGCTTCTTTAAAGCCTTTTCTTCATTCTTATGACCTCTTGTTACTTCATTTAGGGACGACCTGTATTTTGTTTGCTCTCAACTAAATGGCCAAAAAACACGATGTCTGGCGTTTTTGTCATCCTTCATCCCTAAAATACACTTGAATCGAATTGAATAGCTTTGTCTAGAACAATTGAATTATTCAAGCTATGGTTGAGTCACAAAGAAACTGAGAGGTTTTTTACTTTTGAAGTTTTTTAGTTTTTTTTGAAGCTTTAAATGTTTATGAGTACTTTTGAAAAAGCTTCTTGTTGTTCCAATTAAACAACCTTGTATTATAGGAGTCAAAGAATTGGAACAAAATACAAACTTTAGTGTATAGAGCGAGATAATGAGGAGGAGGTAACCTTCTTCATATACGTAATAATTTCTGTTCGTTTTAAGTTTTAATGTTGCTCCTTACTTTCAGTTGAAAAAAACTTCTTTTTTTCCTGCTAGTTTTTAAATAATCCCAGGAATTCTGGTCCCGCATCCACAGAGAAATAGCTTTCTCTCGGACATGTTCTCTAGACAATTAAATCTCGTTGAAAATTTGCCCAGGGAAATTCTTATTAACAACTCTATGTGGAAAATTGAGAACGAAAATAGAAAGCAACGAATATAAAAACAATCTGTGTAGGAATTCTGGTAAATTCCCCCAGTGTATAATTTCCTCTGACAAGCTCACAGTAGAGAGGGGGGTCCGACTCCGACGAGGACCGAGTGGTTTATGGTTTTCTCACTGAGAATGAAAAAACAGAATTTTTCTCACTTGAAAAAAAATGATTTTTCTCACTTTTATGGATGTTTCTTGGACGGTTATGTGTGTTGGTCAATTTATTTGATGTTTTTCATGGATTTCAACATCAATTTATGTCTGTTTTATGGTTTTTGTCAGTGAGAATGGAAAAACAGGATTTTTCTCACTTTGATGGATGTTTTCTGGATTATTGAGTCTAATGGGGAACAGGGTCAATGACACTTCGTTCAAGATCAATTGATTTGTTGTTGTTGTTTGGCCAAGTACATGCTCGGGGCGAATGTTAAGATCCAGGAATAGGAAACAGTTAGATCACGTGTTTCCTTTTCAGCCAATCAGAGGGCTGGATACATCTCCTTTCTCAGCCAATCAGAAGCTTAGTTACATATGGTTTTCCCCATTAAAAAACAATTCACCCTTGAGTTTTCGTATATAACGAGCATGCATTGTGATTAAATTATCAGAAAGTATTGTGACACAATGGATATAACGCTTAATATTATTGATGACATTGAAGCCTTGACTGCCACAATTAGCAATGTGAGTACATTTTTAATTTTTATTTTCAAAATAAAATTATTTTCCTTGGTCACCCTCCAGTATATCTAAGTCCCCCCTCCCCCACAATACAAAACACCACTAGGCTATCTTTATACTCACTAGAAAACAAAAAATATGTTCTTTTTACAACATAAACCTAACCCCACCCCCACTGTCTTATAACGATAATTCTCGCAAGAGAAATAATTCTTTTTTTCGATAAATTTTGGGTTTTCTGTATTGTAATCTTTTCTCTAACTGACATCCGTCACTCTGTTGTTATTAAGTCGCTCTGGTTTTGACATATGGCTCTCCAGTGCGAGGTTAAAATTAGCTGTCACCCTTTTTAAAGCACTTCCTGTAAAAGGTTTCTCAGATCAAAATGGTTTGTTCTTCCCGTCAAATTAAAACGGTTTTTCAGACAATTGCAAATTATTAAGCGCATGCCTATGCAATCTCTATTTGAAGAAGTGAAGCGAGTTATTTTCAAATTAAGGTCTAACAATATATTTAGGACATTGGCGAAAGGGGGGAGGGGGTCATGCCTCAATTCTATCTTCATCATTTAAAAATAAAAAACTAAACTGTTTCTTCGCGTTAGGGCAGTAAGAGGACCGAGGGTTTCTAAGGAAAAAAAAGATAGCTTTATTATGTGTACATTTACATCCAAGATTGTAATTTAGGCCTATAAGCTGCTAGGCCAACAATATTTTTTCTATTTTAAAAACCTGTAGACGGGAAACATTTAAAAAATTTTCTCAGCAAGGTAAAAATAGGTGCATTTCTAGCAAATTTTACCTTTTGCTTTGCTTTTGGCGTAGGGGGCTTTCTTTGCGATAAATGCGTTCTAGACAAAATTATGGTTAGTGGGGATGGGGATACTAATTTTCCTTCTTTAAAAAAGGGGGAAATTATTTTCCATACTAACTTTTTTCTCTTCATATTGTGAAGAATGTGTGCCTCCTCCATCTAAGAAGGCAAGAGGTAATAATGCGCCCCCTGCGAAGGCGACAGTTAAACAATATGGTCGCTGGCCGAAGCCTACCAAACAAGTGTTGACTGTCAAAGTCCCATCCACGCAGGCTGCAATGCAGCCAGGCCGAAAATTAAATAGTGAGTGGATGGCTGCTTTCCACGGACCTTTAATACCTGCCCCGTCTACACAAGAGCGTGATGTTACCGCACCGTCCAACCTCCAACACGCACTACCCGGACCATCTGGCACCCAAGTGCAGCCAGGATATATCTATTTCTTCCAATTTTTTTTAGTCTTTTGTTTTCACTATTTTTCAACACTGTAAAAGTGTATCTCAGAGATATTAAAATATTAACCCCTCGCCCCCAACCATTGTTTAAAATTTCTCTGCTCCCCCCCTCCCTCAGAGATATCTAAATATAATGTAATTTTTTTTTACTTGCTTGTCAAAAGAAACCGCTCTTTTTCTAATCTTTGCTATTTTCTCTGTTCCCCCACTGTTGCTATCTCTTCGATATCTCATAATAATATTTTTAGGTAATTTCTAGTTTACTAATATCTCTCCACTATGAAACTCAAAATGCTATTTTTCACAATTGAATATTATAGTTTTATGGGAAGGACAGAGATTATCCCATTTATCTATTGCACATATGGATTCTAATTTGCGTAATACTTTTGAGAGCTTTCCATCTTACAACTTGCCAAGATTTTAGTGGAACCATTCAATAAGAGTTAACGGTTTCCCATTTATTTGTATTTTCCTGCTGAACAGTCTTGTAACAGAACATACGCGGCTTACAATAATTAAGCTATTGAGTCCTAGACAACCTGTAAGGAATTAGAGAAACGACTTATGGTCTAACAATATTTTTTTTTTACGGTATTATGTAAACGGCTGGGAGCTGTGGAGACCGGGAAGCGTCGGTGGACCCGAGAAGCGCTGTGGGAAGCGCCGGGGGAAGCGCCGTGGGAAGCGCCGCGGGAAGCGCCGCGGGGACCGGTGGGCCGGCTCGGAGGGGGGGGGGGCATTAAATACTGGAACTTGGGAAAGGGGATGGAGTTGTTTGACCAAAATCAAATTGTCAATTCTATGTAATGTGTTTTAGATTGTAAATATCTTATATTAAGTTGGAAATTGGAACTTTCAGAATATCGATAGTTGTGGGGGAACAGTGAATTAACCAAATGCTACTATGTGCATACTGCTACTACTACTACTAAGCGCGTTTTAAATAATACCTAAATAATATTCCAAATTTTAAAAAGAGTAGGGGTGATTTGAACACTTTGAAAATAAGCTATTTTTCATTTATAGGTTGCATTGGTCCCATACTCGTCGTCATCATCATCATCATCATTATCATCCTCATCAGTTGGTGAAAGAGAGGAAGAACTCGCGTCTAGAGAATTTCATGTCATTCAGGACAATTCACATATCAATGAATGGGATGGTATTGTTAATTCCGATGAAATACCTTTTAATATTAATAATTTTCTAAGTAATTATTTCAATGTAGAACCTAGCACAGTTGAGCAAGGTAATGTTCCTAGTTCAGAGGGGGACTTGCCATTGCTAAGTCCTAATACCATGCTAATTTTAGACGATTTTACCCGGGATTTAACAGGGAATCCTCCTCTAGCCCCCACTGATTACCTACTTCCACTTCAAACAACTGAAGTGGAGCATTCGCTTACCCCAAATATCCAACAATGTGGTGGGGGAGGGAGTGTTGATAATATACACGAGGGGGAGGGGGTAATGACCAATTGACAACATTTCCAGACTTTCAGCTGATTTACAGTTAGTTGTAGTCCAACTGTTGTCAACAGCAGCAGCAGCATGTATCAATTTAAAACACCCTTCAGATCGTTTCTGTGTGGTCCCTCAATGTCGGAGAAAACAACACTCTTAACTAAAATAATTAAAAATTGTAATAAAATGTTTTTGGAAAAGCCAAAAAAAATCTACTATTGCTATAGTATTTGGCAGGAGTCCTATGATCAAATAAAAGCTATTGCCAAAACCATACCAATACAATTCATACAGGAACTTGATGTTTTCAATAGTATTGAACAGAACTCGTGGTTGATTATTGATGATTGAGCTGAATCCATTGAACAATTCTCATAGGAAATGCTACAACTGTTCACCGTTCTCTCCCACCATGAACACATTTCCATAACCCTAGTTCTACACAATCTGTTTCATCAGAGCAAATGTATGCGAACCCTTGCTTTGAATTGTACTATCTGTATTATCTATCGAGTTGTTCGTGATTCTAGCTCGCTCATAACTCTCAATAAACAGATATAACCTGGCACCCCAAAATTTCTATTGTCAGCGTACACTGAGGTGACTAATAAACCCTATGGTTACATTTTGCTGGATCTTAATCAGAGCACGCCCCAGGATCTACGCGTAGTCACCAACATTTTCGACAATGAAATTACAGTATATCTTCCAGTGAACAGTAGAAAAGGCTATTAGTTGTCATTATGACACTGAAGAAACTACACGAACAACGGCATTTATTTTCCGTTTTAAGCACTTCAAAACCCTTGCTTAGGAAGGTCATACTTAAACATGGTTTTGAAAATGATTTCATTAATCTAATATCTGAACTTTGTTTAAATTTAACTGAGGGCAATGTTCAACTGCCAGAAGGTGTTAGACAACAGACAAAGCAAAATCGTTCCACTGTACGCGCCCTGCCTTGTAAAAACAAGGGAAAAATTTTTAAAAGGAAACGTCTCCTTCAAGCGAGTGGTAGCTTTTTCACACTTTTACTGCCAATAATTGCAGGACTTGTAAACACTTTTCTCTAGAGAATGGCAAAACCCTATAAATTGACACCATCTGAACTTGTCCTCTCGCCCGTCGAACATTTTGAAGACAATCTAAGCAAATTCATTAATGACGAGAATATTGCCGATGAAAAAAACTGCTTTTACTTCAAGATGCATTGCGACGTGTGGAAAAAAACATAAACCTTATCGTGAGAGACCCACCGCTGCCACTGATCCCTCTAAACAGGAAAAATCTCTTCAATATTCTGCGCAAACAAAGGAGAAGAAATTGAATTCAATTGTGACGAAAATTGAGAACCTATTGGCGCTCACCTATCGAGAACAGACTATAAATGTCTTCTCCTATTTCAAACTGGAAAATGAAGGTAATCAAGTTCAAGTCGACAGCGCAGAGAAGAAAATTACAATTCCAAGGAAAAGTTAAAATCTAGTTGAATTAATTTGTGATATGGTAACGAATCGTAAAGGACTTCTATCATTTGACAATAATATATACACCTTTTTAAGTGCATGAAAATTCCCAAAACGTCTTATTTGCAATAGGCAAATTCTTGAGAAACTAAGAGAATACAGTCCCCCACCAACACAAACATCATTTAAAAAAGAAGAAGAAGATTCAATATATGAAGATACTAGCAGCAGCAGCAATGAATTTGCAATACCTGTTGATGCTAGTCAAAAGCGAAGACGAATTGATTCACCCTCCAGTGTGCAAAAGGGGAGTGGACATTAAACTACGTGTTTACGTTCAAAATAGATGAAGTTCTGAAAGGTGTCTTTGAAAATATCGGCGAAGCGGGAAGTTTAAGTTCCCCCAAAACGCTGTCTAAAGTTGTCTCCGGTAGCACATTAAAAAAAAAGAAAAAGAGTATCTAGAGAATGAACCGAGTTACACAATGCATCGGAATCACAGGCTTCGTGGCAAACAATATCGACAAACTAAAGCCTTTTTCCCTCTGCATATAATGCAAACGGATCTTTTAACTTTAGACACAGTTCAACGGCGTCACAATGCACCCAACAAATATATTCTGGTGGCAATCAGTGTCTTTAGTCGCTTTGCCTATGCCATTCCATTACGGGCAAAAGGAGGTGTTGAAGTTGCTCGGGCCATTGAAACTATTATTGAACAGGATTCGTATAGAAAAATTCAATCGGATCGTGGTAGTGAATTTGTTAATCCCCATGTTCAAAAGGTTCTATTGAAATATAATACAACACTTTATCACAGTCACAGCCCGATAAAGGCTGCATTGGCTGAATGATTAATAATAACGATTCGTCAATTAATTTCAAGATATTGTACACTGAAAAATACACCGGCTTCTATTCATGATTTAGATAAAATCATGCAGATATACAACCATCGACCTCATCGATCTCTGTCCAACTCAAGCCCTCGGGAAGTTCACCGTAGTTAAAATGCTTTTGTTACCGTCTTAAAGCAATATTCCAGTGGTGAAAAAGAAAAAAAATGTGAAGAAGAAATTCAATGTTGGCGACATTTTTCGAATTCATGGAACCACCAATATTTTTGAAAAAGAGACTTATTTATGGAGCACTGAACTTTTCAAAGTGTCCAAAATCCTGGACACCAAACCCGCGACATATCGACTGCGAGACACCAAAGATGGTAAGATTTTCGGCGGTTTTTATGAATACGAACTGCAAAAAGTAAGAAACACTAGTGAAATTTATCAAATTGAAAAGATATTAAAGAGTCGTACTCGTAGGGGCAAGAGACAGTTACTTGTTCGCTGGCTAGGATACAACTCAGATTTTGATTCTTGGGTCAGTGCTGAAGACATTAACAATGCCCAGTGATTTCTATGTGACTCATGTCCAATGTTTCTGATCCTCTCTACAATGACTTGAATAGAACAAGTGATTTTTGGACGAAACTCTCCCCCGCCATCAAATTCGATGACGGAAAGTATGAAGTGGCTCTTGTCGACCGTATTCTCAAAAATACCTATGACATCCTGAGAAAGGATCGTAAATGTGATATAATAATTAGACCCTATGATTGGCCACCACCACCACCACCTTCAGGTGATCAAGAACAAATTCAAAAAATCAATTGGATGGATTATCCATATATTGAATTACCCTACGAGGAACTCACCTTTATGAATTATTTATGTCGTTCTATTAATAAAAGAATTTCTACTCGTAAAAAATGAGTTTTTCGTGTCAACTATTCAATGGAAGAGTGCAAGATCTACATTAGTTCACCTATCGCCAATGAAAAGGTTATTCTCAATGATAACCTCAAGGATGTTCTTGGCTTTAAGCTAAATATAATCAATGGTAAAAGTGCCGTAAACACTAATTTCATTTTTGCTGACTACCCACCTGCTTTCTCCAAGGACACTTGTATATTTCTCTATGCTTCATTTGTGGAAACATCTCGGGTTGGTAATTCAAATGTTCCCCTCCTACGAGTTCTTGAACGGAAAACCAATCAAGAACATATTCACCACTAAAATATAAAGCATCTTCAGTATATTCCCGTAAACATTTCCTATTTGGAACTCTGTCAGTTAACACTAAGAACTGAATTGGGTTATCCCATAGCAATTTCTAAAGGTTTGGCTGTGATTACATGCCATTTTCGTCCCATCGTCCAACAACAAGATGTCTAATAGAAAAGTGGTATTCACTTGTCCTGATATTGACTGCTATGTTAATACTCTTGGCCCAAGACAACAGGGCAATGGAATGGACTATTACAAAGGTCGCTCTTCAATGTCGGGCTATGGTCTTGACAGTTTGTTTGCTAAGCTGTTTCGCTCTTCACTACCACTGGCTAGAAAATATCTTGTACCGGCTGCGACAGATTTTGCATCCTCTACACTATACGATTTGGGCTCTGGCAAGGATTTTAAAAAAAAGTGCTACGGAAAATCTTAGGTCCAGTGCGCGAACCCTTGGCAAGAGATTAAAACAAAATGGAAAGGGTTTAAAAAGGTCGAGAAACATTGCATCACTCATCAGTCTCCTCTCAGGTTTGAAGCGAAAGACATCACCACTCTTGTCAAAGAAAAGAAGGAATAAGCCGACACGTAGTGTAAACAGAAGAAGAAGCCCCAGGAAGAAAATTGTTAGATCAAAACTAGATTTCTTCTCTTTAGATGTCCTACGTGCTGCATAAGGATTCTCAACCTTCAATCACCTCATCATTGAATCTATTCAATGCAGAAAATGTTGATGTGAGTGTCAAACATAGATACTATGAACAATTTTATCCACAACAGCCCCTCTCCGATAATATTTTTCTTCAAATTTATTCAAATATAGAGTACTTTATGGAAATGTCTTCGACATTTATAGATTAACAAATAAACGTCCGGAAATCCGATAATACATTGCCAATTCGGGGTGATGGTATATTCTATGAAAATTGTATATTACATAATTTATTTCGTCAAATCAGTGTCTCCATCAATGGCACGCTGGTGAGCACAAGCGACAATCTCTCAAATTATACAAGCTATATGCAATTCATGTTGATGACACCCAAGTCATACAAGGAATTGAGAGGCACCTTCAATGGATATGAATATATTACTAATATTGATAGTACAGATGCACTTAAAAATGCTACAACTAGCGAATTACATCTAGTTGGAAAAATATATCATGAAAAATTTAATATACCCCAATGGCTGCCGCCCAATGTTAAAGTGGATATAAAACTAACGCTTTCACCCTCCAATTTCATATTGAGAAAAGAACTTGCTGCAAATCCTGATGTAAGTCTCTCCCTTACCTCGGCAATACTTCATGTACGCAAACAACAGGTCATGAGTTCTGTTGCTTTGGCAGTGGAAAAACTGAGAGCCATTGGAAATAATATTAAACTACTTGTTCCTCATACAATCACCAATCAACGTCATATTGCCATGGGCTCACGCATATTCACCGATTCATCCTTTATCAATTTCGAAATTCCGTCAAAAATCGCTTTGGCATTTGTAAAAAGCGCTAGTGCAATAGGATCGTGGACTGAATGCCCACATAAATTCGAGATGTTTGGACGTTCATCTCTTGTGTGCAAAGTAAATGGTATCCCACTCTACAATCTATCTTTTGATAAATCCTATAGAACATTGTATGAGTTGACCATGCAAACCCTAGATCATGACTCAACTATTTGAAAATGGTATAACCGAAGAAATGTTTGCTAAAACACATGGTATCATTGTACTGGATTTGTCTGGCACGCAGGATATGAGTATAGTACGTACGGGGAGTGTGCGTTTAGAGTGTACATTTGCCGATCCATTGGCTGAGAGTATTGGACTAATCTCGCTAAATCAGTATGAAACCTACTGGAAAATTACTCCTGAAGGTAGTGTTCTACTAAACTTAGCGCCGTGAACACCACTCAAAGAATCAATGTATTTAATATGGACCCCTACATGTCCCAGTACAAATCATATTGTCTGCCCTCAGACTTTCTTGGAAAAATTCATAGTGTCAACAATACCTTAATTATTGTTAATAGCAGTCCATCGACTTTGCTGACGGGTCATTGGCTGTGCATCTTTCAAACAATGAAGACGATTGAATTTTTTGATCCTCTTGGTCTACCCTATACATTTTACACACCCCAAATCAGCAACTATATTGAAAGCAGAGAGAAAACTATTATTCAAAACCGGAAGAGAGTGCAGGATCTAACGACTAAAAGCTGTGTCTTCCATGCACTTCTATATTTTGTGTTCCGATGTCGTGGCTATACTTAAAAGCAGTTTCTCCACATTTATGGTGACAATCCACGTCTGAACGACTTTCTAGTAAAAAATATCCTCTCAGACCTATACAGTATTGATTTCAGTGCCCTAAGAGTAAAGTGCTTAAAAAATGTTTGTGAATTTGTTTATTAATAAAATGCATATATATATATATATATATATATATATATATATATATATATATATATATATATATATATATATATATATATATACATACAACAATGTCTTTAAATCTTCACTTTAGATTTCTTCTTCGATGTATAGGCAACTGTCGTGAACCACTAATGTTGGTAAATCATTTGGATTCACTGTATATTGATCTTGATTGACTGCAAAGTCAGGGTCACATTTTCTACTGTACAATGTAACTTCACTCTTGTCATATCTCTTTGTATAGTCAATGATACTATTTGCATTCATATTATGAAATTCACGAGTTTCAATCTGTCTATTTGAAGCAATATCACATACAGTGTTTTCAAATGGTGAATCACATTCGGTAACTTTCAAATAAAAGTCACTCGGTTTATAGTCATAGTAGGCAGTGTCGTCACAACGATGACGTAGAAACCAAATTGTCTTGTTACCCCAACAGTTGAATCGTAGACCAGATTCCTCTTCCCAGAATAATTTAAATCCACGACGATAACAATCTCGTAGAAATAAACTAATATCACGTTTGGGATTTTTTCCAATCATAGTGGGGTAAGTATTCTCCCACTGATCACATTTATCATAGTGACAATTGGAGCACAGGTGCCCTCTAGGGTGAGTGTCACAAATCTCTTCAAGACATGAATTAAATCCTTTAATTTGTACTGCATAGCCTCTATGTAATTTACAAGGATTACATAATTTACACTTTTCACAATAGTCATCAATAATTGTACAATTCTCACATTGAGTCCAACTGCCAAGAGTGTACATGCACAATGGACATGTATAGAACATTTTTCGTTTTCCGATGTCAACTCTCTCACAGCTAAAACGAAACTGATCGTCCTCGTTCGATAAATTCAAGGTGGAGAGGAGTAGCTCTGTGACGTTACCTTTTTCGAAGGGTGGAGCCATCTACACTGAATCCATTGGCAATGTTTTCAAAAGTATATCCACGATATGATTCTGCTTTGTCTCAATTAATATATCAATAAATTGACTATAAGTATTTGAGTCACATTTTAAAAGTTTCATACAATAGTCCCTATGGAAGAATCAGTCCTCATTATATTGTCAAGTGTTCCCTGATGAGAGAATATCCTGCGTTGAAGAGATAACTCGAGAAAATCGTCATCCGAAATCAAATGTTTTCCATAAACACTAGATTTGATCTAGTTCTCTCTTACACAAATTTATTCATTTTTCAATCCTTTCACTCTGACTGCTGACTCTAGACTGACCCTGATTCGTTAGCCCCTAGCCTAACCTCACCAGAGAAGAAAGGGAACATTTTCGATTTCGAAACAATTTTATTGAATAATTACAACAATAATACTAAGCATGTACAATTAGAAATAGTGTTTAGTGGCTTCGATATGCTTCACCAATGTATTAAAAGAATATTAAAGTCCGTTAACATGCATCATATCAACTTTTTCATGGAAGCCCAATTGATCTTTTATTTTAAATTTTTTCGAGGATAACATATATCTTGCATATTCTTTTTCCCGTTCCAGATAAAGCCGTGATCCTCTCGTGATTTCCACCACAATATTTGGTGCTCTTGTATCATTACCATCAACTCCACTGTCAACTTCTAATAGGGTAAACATTCTACTCGTCAACACACAAATATATATATATCCAAATGAGTAAAGTCAAACTGTTCTTACTCCTTTGAATTCTATTCACAGACTAATAAAACTATAGCAAAAATCCTTCCCTCATATTCTCTGCAAACCTCCGCCGCTAATATGCAAGCAAGTCTCTGATTGGCTGAAAAGGAAATACGTGATCTAACTGTTTCCTATTCCTGGATCTTAACATTCGCCCCGAGCATGTACTTGGCCAAACAACAACAACAAATCAATTGATCAAGAACGAAGTGTCATTGACCCTGTTCCCCATTAGACTCAATAATCCAGAAAACATCCATCAAAGTGAGAAAAATCCTGTTTTTCCATTCTCATAGACAAAAACCATGAAACTGTCATGAATTGAGGTTGACATCCATGAAAAACAACGAACCAATTAACCAACCCTCATAACCGTCCAAGAAACATCAATC
Source organism: Artemia sp. Qi Xiang Cuo (assembly GCF_049724085.1). Taxonomy (NCBI): domain Eukaryota; kingdom Metazoa; phylum Arthropoda; class Branchiopoda; order Anostraca; family Artemiidae; genus Artemia; species Artemia sp. Qi Xiang Cuo. The sequence goes on from NC_142814.1 coordinate 143,322, forward strand.
AAAGTGAGAAAAATCATGTTTTTTCAAGTGAGAAAAATTCTGTTTTTTCATTCTCAGTGAGAAAACCATAAACCACGTGGTTCTCGTCGGAGTCGGACCCCCCTCTCTACTGCTCACCTCCTGGCAACTTCCCCCCCAATGGAAAGCTCCCCTTTGAAAAAACCCCAAGCAGAAAATTCATCTTCCCACCCAAAAATGTATGCATGCTTCCCAATAACAAATACTAAGCATAAACAATGGGCAATTTTTTAAATTAAAGACCTTTCAAATGGGACTTGGGGGGGGGGGTCATATCATATTCAAGGGCATAGTTGTGGGGCCTTTCAACTATGACGAACAAAATAGCTATGTCAAAATTTTAATCGGAAGATTTTGGGGAAAATGGGATGGGGAGGGGGCCTATTTGCCCTCTAATGCTCTTGGTCATTTTAAAAGGGCCCTAGAACTTGTAATTTCTATTCAAATGAACCCTCTCACGATGTTCTAGGACCACTGGGTCGATACGATCACCCCTGGGAAAAAAATAAACAAAACTGAGAGGTTACTGGTAGAACAAAAATATGGTTCAACAAGTGTTTTTTCTGTTGACTTCTTTGAGATTTCATTAAAAAAAGGAACAAATCGTATTCAGTGTCTTTTTTATACGCTAATTTGACAGAGCAACAAGAGGTGGATGCAGCAACCAATAAAAGGCGGAGTTAATCATGTGACGTGTTAAAATGTTACTTTGGCTTCAAAAAGGCAACCCCGTGGAATTAAAACTTTATTTGATAATTTGAATAAGAGACTCCAGAAATTCAAGACAGTTTATGATTTTAGGAGTCTTCCTGAGGCAGCATTACTTTGCCAACAAGCGTTCTGTGAAGGTTTTTAAATTTAAGTCCACAAATATCGAAAAGAAGTAAAACATATAAATAGTAAAATATGGGAGGGGGCAAGAAATGAAAAACATTGTCTAGATATACAAGATTTTGGATATATTTGCAACATACCGTGGACCAGACATGGGCTGGAGAAAGAAAAGATATATTTGCATATATCTAATATATATACAGTATTAGATGATAAATTATTATCTGATAGAGATTTCTCCTCCTAATATAGTAGCAGATTAGGAGGGGAGGGAATATGGTAAGAGGTGCTTCAAAATGTCTAAATTCCAACTTGTCTACATATTATAAAGTAAAAATTCTTTTCTTAGCATGTTTTCTTCTCAATAGCCCTGATTCTAGGCTTATACCTAATTTGGCTGTTTTAAATTTGAATTTAAAGAGCCACATAATGGCTGCAGTAACATGTATTTCTCTAGAATATGTTGTCATTTTCTCTCAGAGACAAGCTATATCCATATCATTCATATTATGAATTTCTAAATCAAACACATTGTAACAGCTTAGTGGATAAAGCCGCGCCGGATGATCCCAGGCTGAGGTTCGATCCCGGCTGCTGTATTGAAAGTGTTTCTCTTTGTTCTTGTATATATTAATTTTTTTAAGTTTCTTGTCTATTTCTTAGTGCATTTTTTTTTAGTCCCTTAGTTCTTGTAGGTGAAATATACTCATTGTGTGTTTTTTTTACCCCCACAGGATACGGGAGGGGGGGGGAAGGCAAACAATTAGAAATATTGTCTTGCAAAACAAGATATTAGATAGATGTTTATTCAAACATTAACTTAAATTACATTAATTTTCAAAAACAATTCATTAATAATCTAATTTAAACCTATTTTGGCAGTTTTTAGCGAAATTTTGGATAACAGATATAGATATAGTGGAGGCTTGGGGTTTGACTTCTCTCAATTTATTTTTAGCTATTACTCATTTGATATAATGTTGACGTCTCGCTAACTATGCACTTTGAACTTTGTGACAATTGCTCCTGGTTTTGGCCTGTCTGAGTTTATAAGTGGTTAGTTTATGTTGCCTATCATGTTTTATACTTATTTAAAGCTTTTTCTTCATTGTGGCCTTTTTAAGCGAAGTCGTCTGTGCTGTTTTACTTTTTCTGGCAGCTCCAGTCAACGCTCAAACCAGCCGCATTTAAATTTTTTAAATTAAATTTTAAAAATCAGTTTGTAAGGTTTCACCTTAAGAGTTCTTTTTTCAAAAGTGTCTTCTAGTCCAGGACTTTTAGTTCAAAAAATTTTCGAACCCGGACAAAATTGCAATATAAACGAAAATGGTACCAAAATGATCAGAAAAAAATTCTGTACAACAGATACTAAAATTCCTAATAAATCCGAGTGGGTCGGGAACCCGAAAAACCGGGGAAAAGGGGGAAATGCGGGTGAAGATGGAAAAATGTCGAACATGCCCAGAAAATATTTTAATGTGTTTTTTCTTATGTTATCACATACACTTATTAAAAAATTTACATCCAAAATTAAGTATATAAAAAGAGGACTACTAGACACGGGTGACCAGAGTACAGAGGGGAGAAACGAGCAGCATCCCGGGTCGGGGTAGAAAGCGGTTTGAAAGATATATTCTGGGGTATTCCTATCTTATGATTACAAAATTGAGAACTAAAATGATATAAGAAATTGATTAACATAAAACGGGGAAATGGGGGGGGGGAGGGAGGGGAAAAAGGGAAATATGCCAAAAAGGTACAAAGAGGAGAAAGAAAACGATTCTGCCAAGGCGGGAAGACCAGCCGAAACAGAGAAGCAAGAAGCTTTTGAAAAGTCTCTAGAGCACTTTAAAAGTATAGAAGACCAACACTTTACTCTTAGTGATGTTGCAGAAAAGATGAATTTTTTCCTTAGAGTCAGTTAAGTTTACAGTGTAAAGGACATCCAACGTCTTTTGCCTCAAAGCTACGGGGATCGTGTGCTTATTATGGATTTGCCTGGGAAAGCTAGTACTATTACATTCAGATAGACGGCTCATTTCTATTCTGAACAAGCATCGTACGCTTCCTAAGGACCAATCTGAGGACGTAACTGCTTTTTCCCTGCACGTAACCCTGCACTGAGGACGTAACCCTGCACTGCTTTTTCAACGTCTTTCGACTGCTGCCCATACATCTGAAAATGACATGGCAGAAACTCTACGTTACGAACTGTGCAGTTATCTGCCCGCTTTGTTTGAGAATTCTGGCATAATGCGTCAGCCAGACAAACCTGCACTAGCGAAAGCAATATGGAAAGAAGCGAAAACGGACTCGATTCACCACTTGCCAGTGTCAGATCGTGTCACTGTAGTCGACGGAGGCTGGCTGCTTCAGCAAGTCCCTTGGAAGATTGGTGATACTTATGATTCAATCTGTGACAGCTATGTTAGTTTCGTTACTCGACGCTGTACCTCCCCTACTGTTGTCTTCGACGGATACAGCGCTGGTCGAACCACGAAAGATGCTACCCACAACCGACGGTGTAAGGGAAGCCAGCATCAAGTGATCGATTTCAGTTTAGGGATGAAGCTCCAGAAAAAGAAGGAAGAGTTTTTGAGCAGCTCTCAGAACAAACAGCGAATTATAAGCTACATCGGGGAAAAACTCAGAGCCAAAGGATTTGAAGTCGTCCATGCGAAGGACGATGCTGACTTTCTAATCGTGAAGACTGCCGTAATGAAAGCAGAAAACTCTGAAACAATAGTTCTTGGCAACGACACTGACCTTCTGATTCTACTCTTGTATCACCTCCCGCCTAATGCAAAAACACTTTACTTCGAATCGTCAACGAACGCAAAAGAAGCGATAACACGGTTCTGGTGCCTCAACGAAGTTAAAAAAATGGGAGAAGCATCCAGGCTACTTCTGGTAGGGCACACACTCTTGGGATGTGACACGACCTCACGAGTTTTCGGACTTGGAAAGCAAGCTGTGCTACCTCTTTTGAAGAAGAGCGAAGTGTTCAGAAAAAAATGCGAAGTGTTTCTGGATGAATCATCGTCTAAAGATGAAATTGTGAAAGCGGGTGAATATCTTCTCCTCAGCTTGTATAAAGCACGAACAAACAAAGATCTCACTAAGCTGCGACATCGAATTTTCTTGGAAAAAGTTTCTTCGTCAAATACTACGGCGTTTGTTAAGCCTGAAAGGCTTCCGCCAACCGAAACTGCAGCTTCATTCCACTCCCAGCGAGTGCGCCTCCAGGTATCCCGTTGGAAAGGGGAACCAGCTGACCTCGACCCGGCTGACTGGGGTTGGGTCCTCAGAGACCATAAATACTCACCTGTGATGACCGATTTGTTGCCCGCACCCCAGACTCTTTTGAGTGTCGTGAGATGCAACTGTAAGACAGGCTGCGAGAACTCGCGATGCAGCTGCAAGAAAAATGAATTAGCGTGTACGTTCACGTGCGGAGAATGTCAGGGTATCAACTGTTTGAACAGGGACAACAAGATTGTCGAAGACGAGGAGCTCGACTAGTGACATCAATGCTGTGTTTTTCAAGTCAACTCTACTGCCTTAAAAAGTGCAGATTTTACCTATAGTTACTGAAGTTCTTTTTTTAGTTTTTTATTCAACGATATTACCTTCGAAAGTACAAATTTTACCTATAATAGCTGAAGTTTTATACTGTGATCACTGCCAAGCGGTTGTTTTCTTTATGTTTAGTAATTCAAATGGTTGTAAGAAATGTCTGTGATTCAAGAAAGTAAAAGTTTGATACTTAAGCGAGTTATTAGTAGATTGTATCTGTTGAATTCCA